>NW_008327208.1:0-1870 GCF_000622305.1 Nannospalax galili
TTAGGAAGGTGGTTAAATGCAAAATGCTACTCTTCATTCCTTTACACTTTAGTTACTACATTGAAAGAAGGACTGTTTTTTCTACTTTAAGCAAGCACTGAGATATAGAAGCGACACATATTTTTCTTAGACAACCTGACTGACATTGATTACAAGTCCCTTTTACATAGAACTCCTAAGGAATGTGGTTAATGTGAAATGCTTCCCTTCATTCATTTTCACTATAGTAAATTCATTTTGAGGAGTACTGTGGTTTGTACTGGACAGAAAGCACTTAGATGCAGAAGAGACACACGTTTTTCTTAAACATCCTGACTGTCATTGTTGGGTAGTCCTTTTACATAGACTAGAAATCTGGTTACATGTAAAATGCTACTGGTGCATGCAAAATGCCAAATCCTCATTAGGTTAAAGGCTAAATGAAAAATTCTCATTAGGAAGGTGGTTCAATGAAAATGCAGCTCTTCATTCCTTTTCGCGATAGTAAATACATTGCAAGAAGTACTCTGTTCTCTACAAGAAAGCATGCACTTAGATACAGATGGGACACATATTTTTCTAAAGCTACCTGACATTGATATCAAGTCCCTTTTACATACAACTCATTAGAAACGTGGTTAAATGCAAATTGCTTCTGTTCATTTTCACTGTAGTAAATACATTGCGAGAAGTACTGTGCATTCTACAGGAAAGCAATCACTTATATGTAGAAGCAACACATATTTTTCTTAGGCATCCTGACTGACATTAATGTAATTCTACTTTTCATACAATTTGTAAGGAACGTGGTTAAATGCAAAATGCTTCTGTTCTTTCCTATTCACTGTAATAAATACATTGCTAGAAGTACTGTTCTTTCTACAGTAAGCAAGCACTTAGATACAAAATCCATGCTTATTTTTCTAAAGCAACGTGACTGCCATTGATCGCAAGTCACTTTTGCATTCAATTCATAAGGAACTTTCTTAAATGCAAAATGCTACTCTTTATTCGTTTTCACAACAGTAATTACTATGCAAAAAGTACTACGTTTCCCAGAGGAAAACATGCACTTAAATTCACAAGCAACACATATTTCTTAACCTACCTGACTAACATTCATGGAAATTCTTTTTTACATGAAACTCATTAGGAATGTGGTTAAATGTAAAACGCCTCTGTTCATTCATTTTCACTGTAGTCAATACAATGCTAGAAGTACTGTTTTTTCTACAGTAAGCAGGCACTTAGAAACAAAAGGGATGCATATTTTTCTAAAGCAACCTCAGTGACTTTGATGGCAAGTCCCTTTTGCAAACAATTCATAAGGAATGTGGTTAAATGCAAAATGCTACTCCTCATTTGTTTTCACTGTAGTAAATACACTGCTAGAAGTACTCTTCTTTCTACGGTAAGCAAGCACTTAGATAAGAAATCCACACACGTTTTTCTTAAGCAACCTGACATTGCTGGCAAGTCCTTGTACAGACAACTCATTAGGAACTTGGTTAAACGCAAAACGCTTCTCCTCTTTCGTTTTCACGGTAGTAAATACTATTAAAGAAGCACTCTGTTTTCTGCAGGAAAGCATGCACTTAGATATGGTTATTATAGTCAGTAATCCCCTCTCTTGAAATTAATTTACACCTTAGCAGGTCTCAACTGCATACTGCGTTTACTCTTAGGCTGTTTTGTTCTTCTCCTTGTCACAGGGTCAAGGGGCCAGCTTAAACCTGGAAAAGTCTTGGAGAACACATTTTGAGATAATAGGCTTAAGTCTCAAGTGGGAAGGCCAATTCCGTCTTCAGAGTCAGCATCTCAGTGAGCTCAAACAGCACGTGACAATTTACCAATATAATTAATATTACCCTGACATTATAACTAGAAAGCA
>NW_008327208.1:1939-36646 GCF_000622305.1 Nannospalax galili
ATTTCAGAGAAAAAAAGGCTTAGAAACACAATATAGAAAGGGGAGGAGTTAAGACCCGTAGAGATGGCATCTCAAACCTCTCATTTGAGTAGACTATTACTTTTTACCTCTAATTCTTGGAACTATGTGTTGGTAGTAGCTTGTCTGTTGTAAGGTTTTGGTCCTGGAGTACAGCAAATTTTCATCTGCTTCACAGCTCTATTCATCACAAAATGTCAGCTCCCTTTGTACCTTGAAGGCAAATGCTTAAAAAAACTTTAAGTTCGCTTTAGGAACTAGCAAATATACTATGTAAAACTGGAATATTTAAAATAATCATTTTTAGAAATTAGCAAATACCATACAAAAGATATTAAAATCCAAAATAATTCCTTTAATATTACCAGGGAAATATGTCATTGAAACAATGTCAAAACCTAAAAATTATTTCTTTTAAAATATCCATAATTATGTCAAACAATGCAAAAACTTAAAACAATCATCTTAAAAAAGCAGTGTTTGAACTAGAAATGCATTGTTTATTCTATGACATCATCAAGAAACAAAAACAAAAATAACTTGCAAGAGAATCCTAGGCACCCCTGGTACCAGTAGATTAGGCTTGATATTAAAGAAGAAAGTACCCTCAGATATATATGTATATGTGACCCAAATAGAAAAGCAAATTAAAGAAATCCATGTTTTTGACCAACCATTGTAGCTGTGAATGTGAAGCCAAGTTCTCAGAGCTCTTAGTTTGTAGACTCAGCTATGCTGGAAAGGAAACACATGGGGCAGCAGAAGGAACAGGGCATATGAATCAGTGTTTTGTTGGTCTGAAAGCATATGACTCACCTGAGCAGTGCCTGTGACCTTTTATGTATAGTGAAATTTAAAATGGTTAGGTCTAGTTAGAAAATTAGCAGCCTGAGTACCAGCAGCTTGATGCTGAAGAGTGCTTAAGGTCAAAGTTTGAGCCCCTCTGCTTGAGAAAAAGTTTAGGAGAAAAAAGGCTTTTAGAACTTTTTGTTTGTCAGTGGGGCAAGCCCCCTGAAATTCTTTAAATGTTTAGCAAAGTTGTCAGCTGGTTTAGGCTAGTTGGGTCAAAATGGGGAGAAAGAGTCCCCTAAAGGGTTTTTAGCCAAGTTTATAAGAGAATTTAAGAGTGGGTCCAGGTGGAAAAATATCATTTCATTAGAATGTTAAAGAAATAATTTCCAGGGCATGCGAGCTGGCAATCTTGGTTCTTGGCAGATGCCTGTAGGGGCAGAATAGCGGGACGGAAAAAAAAGCCTTGGGGTCATAAAGGTTTAAAGCATGCATGGGAGGTCAGACACATGGTGGGCTGGCAGGGAGGCACACAGCAGGGTGCAGAAAGCTTTAGTATGGGAAGGGGAGAGGGAGGAGAAGGATACAGAGCATTTGTATGTATTGGATTGAAAGGTATCAGAAATCATCCTGAGGAAAGTGAGGAAGAAAGGCAGTAGAAGAGGATAAAGACAGGAAAAAGGATGGAAGACAGCAGACCTTGCAGGCCCATGGCAAAGGAGTGGGAAGGGGGCGAGAAGCCGGTGGTGAGTGGCTGGTGGGTGAACTGAGATAGGGAACGGGGGATGAAGCAGGTCCATCACGGAGACCACAGTGCTGTCTGTGAGTGGTGAAAATCAATGGGAAAGGAGATCAAAAGAAGTAGGCAAAGCAGAGTGTTTACAGTGAGGAGATCCAGAAAGGTGAAAGCACAGCAGAGGGCTAGGGAGAGGAGGAGTGAGAAAATAAGTGTACATGAAAGCCAAGTTAGTGGCATTGGAGAAGTCCAGGCAGGTCCCTTGAAGTAAGAACCGGGTTTCGGCACCATCCGACAGGTAAAAAGTTGGTGGAGAATGAGTGAATGGATGAGGAGGCACCAAGGCACAGTTAAAACTCCATCACAGTAGGGTTATTAGCAAAGGAATACATGGGGCAGATTCCGTTCCCGGCAGGGAAAATGTCTGCCTGGGTCCTGAGCTGGGGTCTTTTTAAAGGGAGTCTTCTGCTTCCTGCAGAAGGTGGGAAGATGTATTTTCTTCAATGTTGGGTGGGGGAAGTGGGAGAGCAGGACTATTAAAAACCTGTCCTCTTTAGAGATCAAAGGGGAAGCCTGCTGTGTTTCCCAAACAGTGGAGAAAAGTCTGCTTCTCTTGACTTCAAAGGCCAAGGTGCTTATCAGCTAGGTTCCCTTTTCTTAGGAGCATGAGAAATCCTTGGGATCCTGTTGGTGAGGGGCAAGGCTAACTGAACCTTAACACCTTTTGTATACAATTCATGGGGAAAGTTGTTAAATGCAAAATGCTACTCTTCATTCCTTTTCACTAGAGTAAATACATTGCGGGAAGTACTGTGTTTTCTACAGGAAAGCATGCACTTAGATACAGATGGGACACATATTTTTCATAAGGAACGTGACTGACATTGATGGCAATTTCCGTTTACATAAAACTCATTAGGAACGTGGATAATTGTGAAATGCTACCGTTCATTTATTTTCACTGTAGTAAATACATTGCAAGAAGTAATGTTCTTTCTACAGGATGCAAGCACTTAGATACAGATGCCAAACATATTTTGTAAAGCAACATGAGTAACATTCATGGCAAGTCCTCTTCACATAAAACTCAAAAATAACGTGGTTAAACGTGAAATGCTACTGTTCTTTCATTTTAACTACAGTAAGTAACTATCCCTAAACCTAAGCCTAGCGCTAACCCTAAACCTGACCCTAACGCCAACCCTAACTCTCACCCTAAACTAATTCAAACCTTAACCCTAACCCTAACCTTAAACTTAACACTAAACCTAAGGCTAACCCTAACCCTCACCCTAACGCTAACTCTATAACTAATCCTAACCCTAACCCTAACCCTAACACTAACACTAACACTGACACTAACACTAACCCTATACCAACCCCAAGCCCAACGCCAACACAAACCCCAACCCCAGCCCTAACCATTGCCTTAGCCCTAGCCCTTGTCCTAGCTCTAACCCTAACCCTAACCCTAATCCCTAACCATAATCCTAACATGCTAACCTAACCCATAACCCTAAGACTAACACTAACTCTAATGCTAACACTAACTCCTAACCCTAACGATAAGCCTGACCCTACCTTATCCCTACCCCTAACCCCTAAACCTAACCCCTAACCCTAATCCTAAATGTAACCCTAAACTGAACCCTAACCCTATCACTAACCCTAACCCAAACTCTACCAGAAAACCTACTATGCTTTCTATGGGAAAGCAAGCACTTAGTAACAGATGTGACATGTATTTTTCTTAAGCAACATGCCGGATATTGATGCCACAGTCCTTTTACATACAACTCATAAAGACCATTGTGAAATGATAAATGCTACTGTTCTTTCATTTTAACTACAGCAAGTACCTACCCTAACCCTAACTTTAATCCTAAACCTAATCCTCATCCTAACGCTAACCCTAACACTCACCCTAACCCTAATCCTACCCAAACCCTAACCCTAACACTAACTCTTACCCTAATCCTCACCCTAACACTAACCCTAATTCTCACCCTAACATAATCCGAACCCTAAACCTACCATAACCCTCACCCTAACCCTAACCATAACTCTTACCCTAATCTAATCCAAACCCTAACCCTAACCCTAATCCAGACCCTAACCCTAACCCTAATCCTAAACGTAATCCTAACCCTTGATAACCCTAACCTCAACCCTAACCCTAAACCTAACCTAAACTAAACTGAAGTAAATACCTAACCCAAAACCTAACCCTAACCCTGTCTCTAACGCTAACCCTAACACTAACCCTAAACTAAAGAGTAACCCTAGCCCTAAACCTAACCTTAACACTAACACTAATGCTAATCCTAACCCTAACCTTAAATCTACCCCTGACTCTTACCCTAACCTAATCCAAACCCTAACCCTAATCCTGTCAATAACCCTAATACTAACCCTAACCGTAACACTAAACCTACCCCTACGCCCACCCAAGCCAAAGCCCAAGCCCAACACCAAACCCAGACCTAACCTTGCCCTAGTCCTAGTCCTAGCCCTTGTCCTAGCCCTAGCCCTAACCCTAAAGTAACCACTAAACTTAACCCTAACCCTAACCCCTAACCCCTAACCCTAACACTAACACTAAGCCTACCCTAACTCTAACCGTAACCCTAACCCTAACCCTACCCTAACTCTAACCCTAACACTAACCCTAACCCTCACTGTAACGTTAACCTTAACTCTCAAATCCCTAACCCTACCCTAACCATCACCCTAACTCTACCCCAACCCTCACTCTAGCCCTACCCTAACACTCATCCTAACCCTCATCCTAACCCTACTCCTAACTCTCAACCTAACCTAATCCAAACCCTACCTCAACCCTAACCCTAACCCTTACATTAACCCTAAACCTAACCCTAACCCTATAGCTAACCCCAACCCAAACACTACCAGAAAACTTACTGTGCTTTCTTTGGGAAAACAAGTACTTAGTAGAGATGTGACACATATGTTTCTCAACACCCTGACTGACATTTATGCCACAGTCCTTTTACATACAACTCATAAAGACTGTTGTGAAATGAGAAATGCTACCGTTCTTTCGTTTTAACTACAGTAACAACATATACCTGACCCTAACCCTAAAGCTAACACTCACCCTCAACCTAACGCTAACCCTAACTCTCACCCTAACCTAATCCAAACCCTAACCCTAACCCTAAGGCTAACGCAAATTTTCACCCTAACCCTAACCCTAAAACTAACCCTAACCCTATCCCTAACTCTAACCCTAACCCTAACCCTAACCCAACCCCTAACTCTCACCCTAACATAAGCCAAACCCTAACCCTAACCACAACACTAATGCAAACCCTAACCCTAACCCTAACCCTGAAACTAACCCTAAACCTATCCCTAACTCTAACCCTAACACTAATGCTAAGCCTCACCCTAATGCTAATGCTAACTCTCACCCTAACCTAATCCAAACCCTAACCCTACACTAACCCTCACCCTAACTTTACCCCTAACTTCACCCTGACCTAATCCAAACCTAACCCAACCCTAACCCTAAACCTAAGGCTAACGCTAACCCTAACCCCAACCCTAACCCCAACTCTCACCATAACCTAATCCAAATACTAAACCTAACCCTAAACCTAACACTAATCATAATGTTAATCATAATTCTAAAGCTAACCATAACCATAACCATACCGTAACATTAACACTAACCCTAACTCTAACCAAAACCCAAACCCCTAATCCTAACCTTTAACCCTAACCCTAACACTAACCCTAAACCTAACCCTAACGCTATCGCTAACCCTAACCCAAACCCAAACACTACCAGAAAACCTACTGTGCTTTCTTTGGGAAAGCAAGGACTTAGTACAGATGTAACATATTTTTCTGAGCAGCCTGACTGAAACTGATGCCACAGTCCTTTTACATACAACTCATAAAGACCTTTGTGAAATGAGAAATACTACTGTTCTTTTATTTAACTACAGCAACAACCTATACCTGACCCTAACCCTAATGGTAACACTAACCCTCACCCTAACGCTAACCCTAACTCTCACCTCAACCTAATCCAAACACTAATGCTAACCCTAACGCTAATGCAAACCCTAAGCCTAACCCTAAAACTAACCCTATCCCTATCCCTAACTCTAACACTAACACTAACCTTAGCCCTCACCTTAACGCTGACCCTAACTCTCACGGTAACCTAATCCTAAACCTAACCCTTCCCTAAAACTAACCCTAATCCTAATTGTAAACCTAACCATCATGCTTATGATAGTCTTAACTCTCAGTCCAACTTAATCCAAACCCTAACCCTACCCTAACACTCAGCCTAACCCTACCCCAACACTCATCCTTACATAATCCAAACCCTAACCTTAACCATAACATAACCCTAACCCTAACGCTAACACTAACATAACCCTAACCCTAACCAAACCCTAACCCTAACCCTAACATAACCGTAACCCTAAACCGAACCCTAACCCTAACACTAAACCTATCGTTAACCCTAACCCAAACCTTAGAAGAAAACCTACTGTGCATTCTGTGGAAAAGCAAGCACTTAGTAATAGATGTGACACATAATTTTCTTAAGCAACCTGACTTACATTGATGCCAGTCCTTTTACATACAACTCATAAAGACTTTACTTAAATGAGAAATGCTACTGTTCTTTCTTTTTAACTACAGTAAGTATCTATTCCTAACCCCAACCCGAACCCTCATCCTAACACTAACCCTCACTCTCACCCTAACCTAATCCATGTCTAACCATAACCCTAACACTAACAGTAAACCTAACTTAAACCTCACCTTAATGCTAACACTAACTCTCACCCGAACCTGATCCTAACCCTAACCCTAACCTTAACCGTAACCCTAACCCCTAACCCTAATCCTAAGACTAAACCTATCCCTAAGCCTAACACTATCACCTAACCCCTAACACCTAACACTAACCATAACCCTAACCATAAACCTAATTCTAAACATAACCCTAACCCTAAATCTAACCATAAACACTAACCCTAATCGTAAAACTAACCCTATCCCTAACCCTAACACTAACCCTAACCCTAACCCTAACCCTAACCCTAACCCTAACCCTAACCCTAACCCTAACCCTAACCCTAACCCTAACCCTAACCCTAACCCTAACCCTAACCCTAACCCTAACCCTAACCCTAACCCTAACCCTAACCCTAACCCTAACCCTAACCCTAACCCTAACCCTAACCCTAACCCTAACCCTAACCCTAACCCTAACCCTAACCCTAACCCTAACCCTAACCCTAACCCTAACCCTAACCCTAACCCTAACCCTAACCCTAACCCTAACCCTAACCCTAACCCTAACCCTAACCCTAACCCTAACCCTAACCCTAACCCTAACCCTAACCCTAACCCTAACCCTAACCCTAACCCTAACCCTAACCCTAACCCTAACCCTAACCCTAACCCTAACCCTAACCCTAACCCTAACCCTAACCCTAACCCTAACCCTAACCCTAACCCTAACCCTAACCCTAACCCTAACCCTAACCCTAACCCTAACCCTAACCCTAACCCTAACCCTAACCCTAACCCTAACCCTAACCCTAACCCTAACCCTAACCCTAACCCTAACCCTAACCCTAACCCTAACCCTAACCCTAACCCTAACCCTAACCCTAACCCTAACCCTAACCCTAACCCTAACCCTAACCCTAACCAGCACTAACCCTAACCCTAACCAGTAACCCTAACCCTAACCCTAACCTTAAAATGCTAACCTAACCCCTAAACCCCAACACTAACCCTAACCCTAACTGTAAACCTAAAGCTAACTCCTAAGCCTAACAGCACCCCTAAACCTACATTAAGGCTAACACTAACCTAACCCCTAAACCCTAACTTACCTTAAGGCTAACACTAACCCTAACCCCTAAACCCAACCCCTAAACCTACCCCTAAACCTAACCCTAAATCTAATCCTAACCCTTAAGTTAACCCTAACCCTAACCCTCACCCTTACCCTAACACTAACCCTAACCCTAACCTGAACCTAAACTCTAATCCTAACCCTAACCCTAAGCCTCATCCTAACCCTAACCTCTAACCTTAACCCTAACCAAAACAAGAACACAAACCCTAACCTGAACCCGAACCCCAACCAAACCCCAGCCCCAATACTAGCCCCAGGCTCAGCACAAGCCCCAACCCCAGCCTTATCACCTGCACCCTAACTCTGACCCTAACCCTAAATCTAGCATTAACCCTAATTCTTAACCCTAACCCTAAACCTAAACCTACCCGTAGGCCAGACCCTAACCCTAACCCTAACCCTAATCCTATCCAAACCCTAACCCTAACACTTACTCTAAGCCAAACCCTCACCCTAACGCTAACCGTACCAATTACCCTAATATAATCCAAACCTTAACCCTACCATATCCTTCACACTAACCCTAACCCTAACTCTTACCCTAATATAATCCAAACCCTAACCGTGACCATAATCCAGACCCTAACCCTAAACCTAATCCTAACCCTAACTACAGTAAATACCTATGCCAAACCCTAACCCTAACCCTGTCCCTAACGCTAACTCTAACTCTAGCCATAACCCTAAACCTAACCCAAACACTAACCTGAACCCTAACCCTAAACCTAACCCTAAACCTAAACTTAACACTAACCCTAATGCTAATCCTAACCCTCACCATAACGCTAACCCTAACTCGCACCCTAACGTAATCCAAACCATAACCCTAACCCTATCAATAACCCTAACACTAACCTTCACCCTAACGCTAACCCTAACTCTCACACTAACTTAATCCAAACCCTAACCTTAACACTAACGCTAATGAGAACCCTAATCCTAACCCTGACCCTAAAATTAACCCTAAACCTATCCCTATCTCTAACCCTAACACTAACCCTAACCCTCACCCTAACACAAACCCTAAACCTAAACCCTAACCCTAACCCGTAACCCTAAGCCTAACCCTAACCCTAACCTAACACTAACCCTAAACCTAACACTAACCGTTTTGCTAACCCTAACCCAAACACTACCAGAAAATCTACTGTATTTTCTTTGGGAAAGCAAGCACTTAGTACAGAAATGCCACATATTTTTCTCTGCAGCCTAACTGACATTGATGCCACAGTCCTTTTACATACAACTCGTAAAGAACTTTGTGAAATGAGAAATGTTACTGTTCTTTCGTTTTAACGACAGTAACAACCTATACCTGACCCTAACCCTAACACTAACACTAACCCTCACCCTAATGCTAACCCTAATTCTCACCCTAACCTGACACTAATACTAAGGCTAACACTAACCCTCACCCTAATGCTAACCCTAATTCTCACCCTAACCTAATCAAACCCTAACCTTAAAACTAACGCTAACGAGAACCCTAATCCTAACCCTGAGCCTAAAACTAACCATAACCCTATCCCTATCTCTAACCCTAACTCTAACCCTAAACTTCACCCTAACACGAACCCTAACTCTAACTCAAACCTAATCCAAAACCTAACCCTACCCTAACCCTCACCCTAACCCTACCCCTAACTCTCACACTAACCTGATCCAAACCCTAACCCTAACCCCAATCCAGAACCTAACACTAACCCTAACCCAACCATAACCTAACCCGAATTTAACCCTAACCCTGATCCTGACCATAACTCTAACCCTAACTCTCACCCTAACGCTAACCATAACTTTCACCCTAACCTATTCCAAACACTAACCATACCCTAACCCTCACCCTAACCCTACCTCTAACGCTCACCTTAACCTAATCCAAACTCTAACCCTAATCCAGACATTAACCCTAAACCTAATCGCAACCCTCTCACCCTAACATATTCCAAACCTTAACACAACCCTAACCCTAACCCTAACCCAAACACTAATCCAAACCCTAATCCTAACCCTAACCCTAATCCTAACCCAAACCCTATCGCTAAAGCTAACCCTAACCCTACCAGAAAACCTACCCTGCTTTCTATTGGGAAAGCAAGCACTTAGTAAGAGATGTAACTCATATTTTTCTTAATCAACCTGAATGATATTGATGCCACAGTCCTTTTACACACAACTCATAAAGACATTTGTGAAATGTGAAATGCTATTGTTCTTTTTTTAACTTCAGTAAGTACCAATACCTAACCATAACCCTAACCATATTCCTATCGCTAACTGTAACTCTCACCCAAAACTAATCCACACTCTAACCATAAGCCTAACACTAACAGTAAACCTAACACTAAATATAACCCTCACCTTAACGCTAACGCTCTCACCCGAACCTGATCCTAACCCTAACTCTAACCCTAACTCAAACCCTACCAGAATACCTACTGTGCTTTCTATGGGAAAGCAAGCACTTAGTAAGAGATGTGACACATATTTTTCTTAAGCAACCTCACTGACATTGATGCCACAGTCCCTTTACACACAGGTCATAAAGACCTTTGTGAAATGAGAAATTTTACTGTTTTATCGTTTTAACTACAATAAGTAACTATCTCTAACCTTAACCCTAACCCTAACCCTAGCCCTAACCCTAACCCTAACTCTGACACCTAACCCTAACACTAACCTTAACCCTAACCCTCGCCAACACTAACCCTAAATCTAACCCTACCCTAACCCTAAGCCTAACGCTAACCCTAACTCTAACACTAACCCTAACCCCAACCCCTAACCCTAATCCTAACCTTAAACCTAACCCTAAATTAACCCCTAACCCCAAACGCTAACCCCAATCCTAACCCTAACCCAAACCCTAACCCCAACCCTAAACCTAACCATAACCATAACCGTAACCTTAACCTAAACCTCACCCTAACCCTAACCCTAACCCTAACTCTAACCCTTCTCTAATACTAACCATAACCCTATCCCTACCCTCACACTAACCATAACTCTAACCCTATACTTACCCCTAACACCCAATGCTAATCATAACCCTAACACTAACCCTAACCATAACCCTAAACCTAAACCTAACCCTAACCCTAACCTTAACGCTAACACTCTCACCCCAACCTGATCCTAACCCTACCCTGACCCTAACAGTAACCCTATCCTCTAACCCTAATCCTAAGCCTAACACTATCCCTAAGCCTAACACTATTGCTAACCCCTAACATCTAACCGTAACCCTAACACTAAACCTAGCCCTATCCCTGGCCCTAGCACTACCTCTTAATCCTAACCCTAATGCTAACCCTAAACCAACCACAGCCTCTAACCCTAACCCTAAATGGAACCCGAACCGGACCCCTAACCTTAACCCTAACCTCTAACCCTATCCTAACCCTAACCCTTATTCGAACCCTAACCCTAACACTAACCTGTACCCGAGCCCAAACCCTAACCCCAACCCTAATCAGAATGTGAACCCGAATAGGAACACAAACCCCAACCCCAACCCGAACCCCAATCCTAGTCCCAGCCCCAGCCCCAAAACGAACTCGAACACAAAACCAAACACGAACTCTAATCCTAGCCATATCCCTTTCCCTAGCCCTAGCCCTAGCCCTAGCCCTAACCTTAACCCTAACCCTAACCCTTGCCCTGAACCTAGCCCTAGCCCTAACCCTAACCATAACCATAGCCATAACCCCTAACTCCTAAACCCTAAACTTAACCCCAACCCTAACCACTACCCCTAAACCTAAACCTAACCCTAACCCTAATCCATACTCTAACCCAAACATTAAACTGAACCCGAACCCTATCCATAGCCCTAGCCCTAGCCCTAACCCTAACTCTAACCCGAACCCTAACACTAACCATAGAACCAAACCCTAAGCCTACACCTAACCATAACCCTAACCTCTAACCCTAACCCTAACCCCAACCCTAAACCAGCCCTAACCTCTAACACTAACCCTAACACTATCTAGAAACAGAACCCGAACCCGAACCCTAACCCTAACCCTAAGACTAACCCTAACACCAACCATAAACTCTAACCCTAACCCTAACCTGAACCCGAACCCTAACCCTAACACTAACAAGAACCTGAACCCTAACCCACATCCTAACCCTAACCCTAAGAGCAACCCTAACAGAAACCATAAACTTTAAACCTAACACTAACCCAAACCCAAACACGTACCCTAACCCAAACACTAACCAGAACAAGAACCCGAACCAGAAACCTAATCCGAAGCCGAACATGAACCTGAACCCCAACCCCAACCCCAACCCCAAACCCAGCCCCAGCCCGAGTCCTAACATGATCTCTTACCCGAACCCGAACCATAACCCTAACCCTAACCTCTAACCAAACCCTAACCCGAACTCAAAACCGAACCCGAAAGCTAACCCTAACCCGAACCCTCACTGAACCAGACCCTAATCCTAACAACAACCCTAACCAGAACCAGAGCCAATGCCCTAGACCTAGCCCTAGTCCTAACCCTTAACCCTTAACAATAACTCCAGCCCTACCATAGCCCTAGGCCTAACCATAACCCCAACCCCTAACCCCTAACTCTGACCTCAACCCAAACCCTAACCCTAGCCCAATGCCCTAGACCTACCCCTAGCCCAAACTCTTAACCCTTAACCCTAGCCCCAGCCCTAGCTGTAGTACTAGCCCTAACCATAACCCTAACCCCTAACCCCTAACTCTGACCTCAACCCTAACCCTAAACCTAACCCTAACCCTAACCCTAACCCTAAACTCTAACCCTAACCCTAACCATAAACTCTAACCCTAATCCTATTCCAACCCCGAACAATAACCTAAACCCCAACCCCAAACCCAACCGCAAAACCAGCCCAAGCCCCAGCCCCAACCTGAACCCAAACCCAAACCCTAGCCCTAGCCCTAGCCCTAACTCATAACTCTTAACACTAACCCTAGCCCTAGCCATAGCCATAGCCCCAGCACAGCCCTAACCCTAAACCTAAACCTAACTCTAACCCTAACCCTGACACTAAGACTAACCCTAAACTCCAACCCTAACCTGAACCCAAACCCAAACCTGAACCCTAACTTGAACCATTACTCGAACCCAAACCCGAACCCTAACCCTAAACTCTAACCTAACCCTAACCCGAACCCGAACCCAAAGCCGAATCCGAACCCTAACACTAACCCTATCCCATGCCCTAACCCGAATCCGAACATTAATCTGAACCTGAACCAGAACCAGAACCCTAATCTGAACTCGAACCCAAACACTAACTTGAACCCCAACCCCAACTGCAAAACCATCCCAAGCCCCAGCCCCAGCTTCAGCCCCAACCCGAACCTGAATCCAAGCCCTAGCCTTAGCCCTAGCTCTAACCCTTAAACTTTAACCCTCGACCTTAACCCTAGCCGTAGGCCTAGCCCTAGCCATAGCCCTAGCATTGCCGTAAACCTAAACCTAACCCTAACCATAACCCTAACCCGAACCCCCAACCCTAAACCTAACACTGGCCCTAACCCTAACCTCTAACACTAACACTAACCCAAACCCGAACCCAAACCTGAACCCTAACCTGAACCCTTATCCTTACCCGAACCTGAACCCTAACCCTAACGCTAAACTGTAACCTAACCCTAACCCGAATCCAAAACCGAAAAGTAACCCAAACACTAACACGCATCAGAACCCGAACCCGAACCCTAACCCTAAGCTGTGCCAAAATCTGAAAACGAACCTGAACCCGAACCCAAACCCTAAACCTAAACCTTAACCTAACCCTAACATCTAACCCTAACTCTAACCCGAACCCAAACCTGAACCCTAACCTGAACCATTACCCGAACCCACACCCAAACCCTAACCTTAACCTCTAACCTAACCCTAACCCGAACCAAAACCCAAAGCCAAACCCTAACCCTAACACTAACCCTATCCCGTGCCCTAACCTGAACCTGAACCAGAACCCTACCGCTAACCCTAAACCTAACCCTAACCCAAACCCTACTCTGAACTCGAACCCAAACACTAACCCGAACCCCAACCCCAACTGCAAAACCATCCCCAGCTGCAGCAAACCCGAACCCGAACCCAAATCCTAGCCCCTAGCCTTAGCTCTAGCTCTAACCCTTAACCATTAACCCTAACCTTAGCCCTAGCCCTAGCCCTAGCCATAGCCCTAGCATTGCCCTAACACTAAACCTAACCCTAACCATAACCTTAACCCTAACCCCTAACCCTAACCCTAACCCTGGGCCTAACCATAACCTCTAACACTAACACTAACCCGAATCTGAACCCAAACCTGAACCCTAACCTTAACCCTTATCCTTACCCAAACCATAACCCTAATGCTAAACTCTAATCTCACCCTAACCAGAACCCGAACCCGAACCCTAACCCTAACCCTAACCATAATCCGTACCAAGACCCGGAAAAGAACCCGAACCAGAACCCAAACCCTAACCCTAACTCTAACCCTAAACCTTACCTTAAACCCAACCTCTATCCCCACCCTTAACCCTAACCTGAACCCGAACCCAAACCCAAAACCGACCCTGAACCTGAACACAAAAACGAATCCCAACCCCAACCCCAACTCTAACCCCAGGCTCAGCCCAAGCCCCAAGCCCAGCCTTAGCCCCAACTTGCACCTTAACCTTAACATTAACCCTAACCCTAAACCAAGCCCTAGCCCTAACTCTTAAAGCTAACCCTAAGCCTAAATCTAGCCCTCGCCCTAGCCCTAGCCCAAGGCCTAGCCCTAGCCATAACACTGACCCTAAGCCCTAACCCTAACCCTAACCAGACCCAAAACAGAAACCGAAACTGAACCCTAACCTGAAGCCAAACGCTAACCCTAACCCAAACCCTAACCGAACCAGACCCTAATTCTAACACTAACCCTAACCCTAACCCTAGCCCAATGCCCTAGACCTAGACCTAGCCCTAACCCTTAACCCTTAACCCTAACCCCAGCCATAGCCGTAGCCCTAGCCTTAACCATAACCCTAACCCCTAACCCCTAACTCTGACCTTAACCCTAAGCCTAACCCTAAACCTAAACTCTAATCCTAACCCTAATCCTATCCCAACCCCGAGCAATAACCCAAACCCCAACCCCAACCCCAACAGCAAAACCAGGCCCAGACCTAGCCCCAACCTGAACCAAAACCCAAACCCCAGCCCTGGCCCTATCCATAGCCCAAGCATAGCCCTAACCCTAAACCTAAACCCAACTCTAACCCTAACCCAAACTCTTAACCCTAACCCGGACACTAAGACTAACCCTAAACTCTAACCCTAACCCGAACCCAAAAACAAACCTGAACCCTAACCTGAACCACTACCCGAACCCAAACCCAAACCCTAACCCTAACCTCTAACCAAACCCTAACCCAAACCCGAACCCGAAGCCGAATCTGAACCCTAACAAGAACCCTATCCCATGCCCTAACCCAAACCCAACCTTAACCCGAACCCAAATGCAAACTAGAACCCTACCCCTAACCCTAACCCTAACCCGAACCTGAAACCTAATCTGAACTCGAACGCAAACACTAAGCCATCCTCAGCCCCAGCCCCAGCCCCAGCGCCAGCCCCATCCTGAACCCGAATCCTAGCCCTAGCCCTAGCCCTAGCCCTAGCTCTAACCCTTAAACCTTATCACTTAACCCTAAACCTAGCCCTAGCCCTAGCCGTAGCCATAGTATTGCCCTAAACCTAAACCTAACCCTAACCATAACCCTAACCTGAACCCCTAACTATAAACCTAATGTTGGGCCTAACCCTAACCTCTAAGACTAACACTAACCCAAACCAGAACCCAAACCTGAACCCTAACCTGAACCCTTAGCTTTACCCGAACCTGAACCCTAACCCTAACACTAAACTCTAACTTAACCCTAACCATAACCCGAACCCAAACCTGAAACCTAGCCCAAACACTAACACGCAGCAGAACCTGAACCAGAACCCTAAACCTAACCCTAAACCTTACCCTAACCCTAACCTCTAACCCTAACCCTAACCCGAACCTGAACCCTAATCTGAACTCACACCCAAACACTAACCCGAAGCCCAACCCCAACTGCAAAAGCATTCCCAGCCCCAGCTCCAGCCCCAGCCCCAACCCAAACCCAAACCGAACCCAAATCCAAGCCCTAGCCCTAGCCCTAGCTCTAACCTTTAACCCTTAACCCTAACTCTAGCTCTGGCCCGAAGCCCTAGCCATAGCCCTAGCATTGCCCTAACACTAAACCTAACACGAACCATAACCCTAACCCTAACCCCTAACCCTAACCCTAACCCTGGGCCTAACCCTAACCTCTAACACTAACACTAACTGGAACCCGAACCCAATCCTGAACCTTAACCTTAACCCTTATCCTTACTCGAACCCGAACCTAACCCTAATGCTAAGCTCTAACCTAACCCTAACCCGAACCCGAAACCGAAACCTAACCCAAACAATAACACGCACTAGAAACCGAACCTGAACACAAACCCTAATGCTAAACCTAACCCTAAACCTTACCCTAACCCTAACCTTTAACCCTAACCCTAACCCTAACCCAAACCCAAACCCAAAACCTAACCTGAAACTAAATACGAACCCAAACCCCAACCCCAAACCCAACCCTAATCCCAGGCTCAGCCCAAGCCCCAGGCCCAGCCTTAGCCTCAACTTTCACCTTAACCCTAACCCAAACCCTAAACCTAGCCCTCGGCCTAGCCCTAGCCAAGGCCTAGACCTAGCCCTAACACTAACACTAACCCCTAACCCTAACCCTAACCAGACACAAAACCAAACCCGAACCTGAACCCTAACCCGAACCCGAGCCCTATTCCTAACCCTAAATGCTATCCCTATCCCTGAACCTAATCCTATCCCAAAGACTAACCAGAACCTGAACCAAAACCAGAACCAGAACCCTAACCCAAACCCTAATTAGAATGCAAACCTGAACATAAAGCCGAAACAGAACCCCAACCCCAGCCCCAGCCCCAGGCTCAGCCACAACACGAACCTGAACAGGAACCGGAACTCTAAACCTAAACCTAGCCCCAGCCCGCACCATTGCCCCAGGCCTTGCCCTACCCCTAATTCCAACTACTAACCCTTAACCCTAACCCTAACCCTAGCCCTAGGCCTACACCTAGCCCAAGACCTAAATTTAAACCTAAACCTAACCCTAACCCTAACACTAACACTAACCCTAACCTAACATGAACCAGAATCCGAACCCAAAACCTAACCCTAAACCTAAACCGTACCAAAAGCTGAAAACGAACCCAAAACCTAACCCTAACCCTAACCCTAAACCCAACCCTAAACTTAACCCTAACCCTAACCCTAAAGCTAACACTAACCCGAAAATTCACCCCAACCCCAACCTCAACCCCTCATCCTAACATTAACCCTAACCCTAACACTAAAGCTAATCCTAACCCCTAACCTAACCCTGACAAAGCCCTAAACCTAAGCCTAACCTCTAACCCTAACCCTAAACCTAACCCTAACCTCTAACCCTAACCCTAAACCTAACCTCTAACCCTAATCCTAACCCTAACCGTATCACTAAGCCCTAACACTAACCTTAACCCTAAACCTAACCCTAGACTAATGGTCTAGACGTAGCCCTAGCCCTAACCCTTAATCCTTAACCCTATCCAAAGCCATAGCCCTAGCCCTAGCCCTAGCCCTAACAATAACCCTAACCCCTAACCCCTAACTCCTAATGTGACCTTAACCCTAACCATAACCCTAACCATAAGCCTAACACTTAACCCTAACCCTAACCCTAAACCGAACCTGAATATGAACCCTATCCCTAACCCTAACCATAACGCTAAACTCTAACCCTAACCCTAACCCTAAACTCTAACCCTAACCCTAATCCTATCCGGACCCCGAACAATAACCAGAACCCGAACCCAAACCGAAACTGCAAAACCAGCCCCAGCCCCAGCCCCAACCTGAACGCAAACTGAAACCCTAGGGCTAGCCTTAGCCCTAACCCTTAACTCTTAACCCTAACACTAGCCCTAGCCCTAGACCTAGCCATAACCCCAGCCCTAGCCATAGACCCAGCATAGCTCTAACCCTAAACCTAAACCTAACTGTAACCCTAACCCAAACTCCTAACCCTAAACCTGACACTAAGACTAAACCTAACCTCTAAACTAACCTTAACCCTAACCCTAACACTAACCCTAACCATCCACAGCCACAATCCCAGCCCCAGGCCCAACCCGAACCCAAACCTGAATTCTAACCCTAGGCCTAGCCATAGTTCTAACCCTTAACTTTAACCCTTAAACCTAACCCTAGCCCTAGCCCTAGCCATAGCCATAGCCATAGCCCTAGAATTGCCCTAACCCTAAACCTAACCCTAACCATAACCCTAACCCAAACCCCTAATCCTAACCCTAACACTGTGCTTAACCCTAAACTCTAACACTAACACTAACCCAAACCCGAACACAAACCCGAACACAAACACTAACACGCACCAGAACCAAAACCTGAACCCAAACCCTAACACTAACACTAACCCTAAACCTTTCCCGAACCCTAACGTCTAACCATAACCCTAACCCTAACCTTAACCTGAACCCGAACCCAAAACCTAACCTGAACATAAACATGAATGTGAACCCCAAGCCCAACCCTAGCCCCAGGCCCAGCATTAGCTCCAACCTGCAGCCTAACCCTAACCCTAAAACTAAACCTAGGACCAGCCCTAACTCTTAACCCTAACCCTAACCCTAAAACTAGCCCTAGCCCTAGACCTAGACCAAGCCCAAGGCCTAGTCCTAGCCCTAACACTAACACTAACCCCTAACCTTAATCCTATCCAGATGCAAAACCGAACCCGAACCTGAACCTGAATCTGAACCCAAGCCCTAACCCTAACCCTAACCCTGAACACTATCCCTAACCCTGAACCTAATCCTAACCCAAACACTAACCCGAAACTGAACCCGAACCAGATCCCGAACCCTAACCGAAATCCTAATCAGAATGTAAACCTGACCATGAAGCCGAAACAGAACCCAACCTCAGCCCCAGCCCCAGGCAAAGGCGCAGCCCCAACGCGAACATGAACACAGACCCGAAACCTAAACCTAAACCTAGCCCCAGCGCTCTCCATTGCCCTAGCCCTTGCCCTACCCCTAACTCTAACTCTTAACCTTAAACTTAAACCTACCCTTAGGCCTAGCCCTAGGCCTAGAACTAACCTTAAGCCTAACATTAACCCTTACACTAACTCTAACATTGACATCTAACCCTAACAGTAACCTTAACCCTAACCCTCCCTAACACTAACCTCACTGTAACCCTACCCTAATCCTAACCCTAACACTAAGCCTAACCCTAACACTAATGCTAAATCTAAGCCTAACCCCAAGCCCTAATCCTAACCCTAAATTTAATCCTAAACCTAAACTAACCTCTAACCCCGAACGCTAACCCTTACCCTAATCCTAACACTAAACCTAACCCCTTATCCTATCCCTAACCCTAACCATAACCCTAACCCTAAGCCTAAGGCCTAACACTTATTCCTAACCCTAACCCTAACCCTAAGCTTAACAGGTAACCCTTATCAGTAACCCTAAACCTAACCCTCCCCTAGCACTAACCATAACCCTTACACTACCCTAACACTAACCTTAACCCTAACCCTGAACTTACACCTAACCCCCAATGTTAACCCTAACCCTAACACAAACGCTAACCCTAACCCTAACCCTAAGCCTAACAATTAACCATAACATTATCCTTAACCGTAAACCTCACCTAACACTAACCCTAACCCTACCCTAACCCTAACCCTAACCATAACCTAACCCTAAACCTAATGCTAACCCTAACTCTAACCCTCGTCCTACCACTAACCCTAACTCTCACCCTAATCTAACCCAAACTCTAACAATAACCCTAACACTAACAGTAAACCTAAATCTAAATCAAACCCTCACCTTAACGCTAAAACTAACTCTCAACTGAACATGATCCAAACACTAACCCTAACCCTAACCCTAACTGTAACCCTAACCCCTAACCCTAATCCTAATCCTAACATTATCCCTAAGCCTAAAACTGTCGCTAACCCCTAACACCTAACCCTAACCGTAACCCTAACCCTAAACCTAATGCTAAAAATATCACTAACACTAAACCTAACCCTAATCCAAACCTAACCCTAAAACCTAACCCTAATCCAAAGACTAACCCTAGCCATAACCCTAATGCTAACCTAAACCCTAAACCTAAACTTACCCCTGACACACAATGTTAACCCTAACCATAATACAAAACCCAACCTTAACCCTAACCCTAAGCCTAACACCTAACCCTAACACTATCCTTAACTGTAAAGCTCCCCTAACACTAACCCTAACCTTACCCTAAACCTAACCCTAACCATAAGCTATCCCTAAGCCTAATGCTAACCCTAACACTAACCCTCATCCTACCGCTAACACTAACTCTCACCCTAACCTAATCGAAACCCTAACCATAACCCTAACCGTAACCTAACGCTAAATATAACCCTCAACTTAACGTTAACACTAAGTCTCACCCGAACCTGATCCTAAACCTAACCCTAACCCTAACTGTAACCCTAACCCCTAACCCTAATACTAAGCCTAACCCTATCCCTAAGCCTAACCCTAACCCTAACCCTAACCCTAACCGTAACCTAACGCTAAATATAACCCTCAACTTAACGTTAACACTAAGTCTCACCCTAACACTAACCCTAAACCTAACCCTAAACATAACACTAACCCTAACTCTAACCCTAAACCATAACCCTAATCCTAAGAAAAACTCTATCCATAACCCTAACACTAACCCCTTACCCCTAAGCCTAACCGTAACGCTAACCCTAAACCTAACCCTCACCCTATGGCTAACCCTAACCCAAACCCTACCAGAAAACCTACTGTGCTTTCTATGGGAAAGCAAGCACTTATTAACAGACATGACACATATTTTTCTTAAGGAACCTAGCTGACATTGATGCCACATTCCCATTACATACAACTCATGAAGGCCTTTGTGAAAGGAAAATTCTACTGTTTTTCATTTTAACTACAGTAAGTAACTATCCCTAACCTTTACCCTAACCCTAACCCCAACCCTATCCCTAACCCTAACTACAACCCTAAACTTAACGCTAACTCTAACCCTAACTCTAACCATCACCCTAAACCTAACCCTAACCCCAACACCTAACCCTAACCCTAAACTTAACACTAACAATAAACTAATGCCTAACCCCGAACGCTAAACATAACCCTAACCCTAACCCTATCCCCTAATCCTAACCCTAACCCTAACCATAACCCTAACCCTACCCTAACCCTAAACCAAACCCTAACCCTAACCCTTAAGCCTTAACCCTAACCCCAGCTCTAGCTCTAGCCCTAGCCCTAACCATAACCCTAACCCCTAATCCCTAACCCCTAACTCTGATCTTAACACTAACCCTAACCCTAACCCTAACCCTAAACCTAACCCTAACTCCAACCGTAACACTAACACATAACCCTAACACTAATCTTAACCCTAACCCTCACCTAATACTAACCCTCAACATAACCCTACCCTAACCCTAATGGTAACTTTAAGCCTAACCCTAACCCTCACCCTAAACCGAACCCTAACCCCAACAACTAACCCTAACCCTAACCTTAACCCTAAACATAAACTAATGCATATCCCCGAATGCTAACCAGAACCGTAACCCTAACCCTATCCCCTAACATAACACTAACCCTAACCATAACCATAACCCTACCCTAACCCTAACACTAACTCTAAGCCTAAAACCTGACCCTTATCCCTAACCCTAACCTTAACCCTCCCCTAATAATAGCCATAACCCTAAACCTACCCTAACATTAACCTTAACACTAACTGTAAATGTACACCTAAACCCCAATGCTAAACCTAACCCTAACCATTACACGAAACCTAACCCGAACCCTAAACTTAACCCTGCCCCTAACCCTAAACCAAACCCTAACCTTAACCCAAACCCTTACCTAATCCTAATGCTAACCCTAAACCTAACCTTAACCCTAACCTTAACCCCAACACCCAACCCTCACTAACCTTAACCCTCACCCTAAATTAAAGCCTAACCCCGAATGATAACGATAACCCTAACCCTAACCCTATCCCCAATCCTAACACTAAACCTAAACATAACCCTAACCCTACCCTAACCCTAAGCTTAACACCTAACCCTTATAACCCTAACCGTAACCTTAACCCTCCTCTAATACTAAAAATAACCCTAACCCTACTTTAACATTAACCTTAAACCTAACCCCAAAATTACACCTAGCCCCAATGCTAAACCTAACCCTAAACCTAAACCTAGCGCTAACCCTAACCCTAACCGTCACCCCAACACCTAATCCTAACACTAACCTTAACCCGCACCCTAAACTAAAGCCTAACCCCAAATGCTAACCATAACCCCAACACTAACCCTATCCCCTAATCCTAACACTAAACCTAAACCTAACCCTAACCCTACCCCAACCCTAACCCTAACCCTAAGCCTAACACCTAACCCTCATCCCTAACGCTAACCTTAACCCTCTTCTAATACTAAAAATAACCCTAACCCTACCTTAATATTAACCTTAAACCTAACCCCCAAATTACACCTAACCCTAATGCTAAACCTAACCCTAACCTTAACCCTAACCCTAACCCTAAACCTAACCCTAACCCAAACCCTACCAGAAAACCTACTGTGCTTTCTATTGGAAAGCAAGCACTTAGTTACAGAAGTGACACAAATTTTTCTTAACCAACCTAAGTGACATTGATGCCACAGTTCTTTTACATAAAACTCATAAACATGTTTGTGAAATGAGACAAGCTCCTGTTCTTTCCTTTTAACTACAGAAAGTACCTACCCTAACCCTAACTTTAATGCTAAAACTAATCCTCGCCATAACGTTAGCATTAACTCTCACCCTAACCTAATCCAAACCCTAACCTAACCCAAACCCTAACCCTAATCCTAATCCTAACTCTAACCCTAACCCTCATGCTAATGCTAAACTTCACTCTAACCCTAACCTAACCCACAACCTAACCCTACATTAACCCACAGCCTAACGCTACACCTAACTCTCATCCTTACATAATCCAAAACCTAATGCTAAACCTAATCCAGACACTAACCCTAAGCTAACACTAACCCTAACGCTAACACTAACTCTAATCCAAACACAAATCATAAAGGCTTTCCTTAAATGAGAAATCTTACTCTTCTTTCTTTTCAAACACAGTAAGTACCTATCCCTAACCCTGAACCTAACGCTCATCCTAATGCTAACCCTAACTCTTACCCTAACCTAATCCAAACTCTAACCATAACCCTAACACTACAAGTAAACCTAACATTGAATCTAACCCTCAATTAACACTAACACTAACTCTCACCTGAACCTGATTCTAACGCTAACCCTAAACATAACCGTAACCCTAACCCCCAACCCTAATCCTAAGCCTAACCATATCCCTAAGCCTAACACTATCGCTAACCCCTAACACCTAACCCTAACCGTAACCCTAACCCTAAACCTAACCCTAAACATAACACTAACCCTAACTCTAACCCTAAATCTTAACTCTAATCCTAAGACTAACCCTATCCCCAACCCTAACACTAACCCCTAACCCCTAACCCTAACTGTAACGGTAACCCTAAACCTAACTCTAACCCTATTGCTAACCCGAAAACAAACCCTACCAGAAAACCTACTGTGCTTTCTATGGGAAAGCAAGCACGTAGTAAAAGATGTGACACATATTTTTCTTAAGCAACCTCACTGACATTGACGCCACAGTTCCTTTACATACATCTCATAAAGACCTTTGTGAAATGAGAAATTCTACTGCTTTTTCACTTTAATTACTGTAAGTAATTATCCCTAACCTTAACCCTAAACCTAACCCTAACGCTATCGCTAACCCTAACCAAAACCTTACCAGAAAACCTACTGTCCTTTCTACGTGAAAGCAAGTACTTGGTAACAGACGTGACAGATATTTTTCTTAAGCCACCTGGCTGACATTGATACCACAGTCCCTTTACATACAACTCATGAAGGTCTTTGTGAAAGGAAAATTCTACTGTTTTTCATTTTAACTACAGTAAGTAACTGTCCCTAACCTTAACCCTAACCCTCACCTAATACAAAACCTCACCTTAACCCTACCTTAACCCTAACCCTAACGCTAATCATAAACCTAACCCTAGCCCTCACCCGAAGCCTAACCCTAACCCGAACACCTAACCCTAACCTTAACCCTAACCCTAAACTAAAGCCTAACCCAGAATGCTAACCATAACCCAAACACTAACCCTATCCCCTAAACCTAACACTAACCCTAACGATAACCCTAACCCCACCCTAACCGTAACACTAAGCCTAAAACCTAAACCTTATCCCTAAACCTAATCTTAACCCTCCCCTAATACTAACCATAACCCTAACCCTACCCTAAAATTAACTATAACACTAACCCTAAAATTACACCTAACCCTCAATGCTAAACCTAACCCTAACCCTAACCCTAACCTTAACCAAAACTCTAACCTTAACCCTAACCCTTACCTAACACTAACCCTAACCCTAATCCAAACCCTACCACAACACTAACCCTAACAGTACCCCTGATCCTAACCACTACCTGTAACCCTAACCCTAACACTAACCCTAAAACTGACCCTAACCCTATCACTAATCCTAACCCAAACACTACCCGAAAACCTACTGTGATTTCTATTGGAAAGGAAGCACTTGGGAATGGAGGTGACTTATATTTTTCTTAACAACATTAGTGACATTGATGCCACAGTTCTTTTACATAAAACTCATAAAGATGTTTGTGAAATGAGACATGCTACTGGTCTTTCGTTTTAACCACAGAAAGTACCTACCCAAAACCTAACCCTACCCTAACCCTCACCCTAGCCCTACCTCTTAACATTAACCTAACCTAATCCCAACCCTAACCCTAACCCTAATCCAGACACTAACCATAATCTAACACTAACGCTAACTCTAAACCTAACTCTAACACAAACCCAACTCATAAAGACTTTTCTTAAATGAGAAATGCTACAGTTCTTTCTTTTTAAATACAGTAAGTACCTATCCCTAACCAAAACCCTAACCCTCATCCTAACGCTAACCCTAACTCTTACCCTAACGCAAACCAAATTCTAAACATAACCCTAAAAGTAAGAGTAAGCCTAACGCTAAACTTAACCCTCGCTTTAAAGCTAACACTAACTCTCATACGAACCTGATCCTAACCCTAACCCTAAACCTAACCGTAACCCTAACCCCTAACACGAATCCAAGCCCTAACTCTAACCCTAACCCAGGCACTAACCCTACCCTTAACACTAACCCTAACGTTAACACTAACTCTAACACAAAGCCAACTCATAAAGACTTTTCTTAAATGAGAAATGCTACTGTTCTTTCTTTTAAAATACAGTAAGTACCTATGCCTCACCCTAACCCTAACGCTCATCCTACCACTAACCCTAACTCTTACCCTAACCCAATCTAAACTCTAACCATAACCCTAACACTAAAAGTAAACCTAACACTAAATCTAACCCTCACCTTAACGCTAACACTAATTCTCACCCGAACCTGATCCTAACCCTAACCCTAAACCTAACTGTAACCCTAACCCCTAACCCTAATCCTAAGCCTAACCCTATCCCTGAACCTAAAACTATCGCTAACCCCTAACACTTAACCATATCCGTAACAATAACCCTAAACTTAACCCTAAACAAAACACTAACCCTAACTCTAACCCTAAACCCTCACCCTAATCCTAAGACAAATCCTATGCCCAACACAAACACTAATTGCTTACACCTAACCCTAACTGTAACCATAACCCTAAAAATAACCCAAACCCTATCGTTAACCCTAACCCAAACCCTAACAGAAAACCTTCTGTGCTTTCTATGGGAAAGCAAGCACTCAGTAACAGATGTGACACATATTTTTCTTAAGCAACCTGGCTGACATTGATGCCACAGTCCCTTTACATTAAACTCATAAAGGCTTTTGTGAAAGGAGAAATTCTACTGTTTTTCTTTTTAACTGCAGTAAGTAACTACCCCCAACATTAACCCTAACACTCACCCTAGCCCTAACCCTAACCCCAAACCTAACCCTAACACTAAACTTAACCCCAAAACCTAACCCTAATCCTAAACTTAACCCTAACACTAAACTAAAGCTTAAACCCGAATGCTAACCATAACCCTAACCCTAACCCTATCCCCTAATCCTAAAACTAACCCTAACAATAACCCTAACCCTACCCTAACCCAAACCCTAACCCTAAGCCTAACACCTAACCCTTATCCCTAACCCTATCCTTAACCCTCCCTTAATACTAACCATAACCCTAAACCTACCCTAACATTAACCTTAACCCTAACCCTAAAATTACACCTAACCCCAATGCTAAACCTAACCCTAAACCTAACCCTACCATAAACCTAACCCTAACCCTGCCCCTAACCCTAACCCAAACTCTAAACTTAACCCTAACCCTTACCTAACACTAACCTTAACCTTAATCCAAACCCTACCATAACACTAACCCTAAGAGTAACCCCTGATCCTAACCACTAACCGTAACCCTAAACCTAATGCTAACCCTAAACCTAATCCTAAACCTATCGCTAACCCTAAACCAAACCCTACCAGAAAACCTACTGTGCTTTCTATTGGAAACCAAGCACTTAGTAATAGAGGTAAATAACTTCTAACCCTAACCCTAGCTCTAACCTGATCCCAAACCTGAACCGGAATCCTAACCCTAACCCAAAACTGATGTTTCAAAACCGAACCCTAACCCTAATCCTAACCCTAACCCTAACCTGAAAACCTAACCCTAACCCTCACCCTCACCAGAACCCGAAACCGAACCCTAACCCTAACCCGAACCTGAACCAGAACCCTATCCTGAATGCGAACATCAATCCGAACCCCAACCCCAACCCCAACCACTGCCCCAACCCCAGCCCCAGCTCCAGCTCCAGCTTCACCTGAACTCAAATCCAAACCCGAGCCTAAAACCTAACCCTAACCAAAACCTTAACCATAGCCCTAGCTCAAGGCCTAGCCCTAGCCATAACTCTTAACCCTAACACACACCCTAACCCCAGCTTAAGCCACAGCCCTATCCCTAGCCCTAGACCTAATCCCTAACTCTAACCCTAACCCCAATCCCTAACCCGAAATCTTAACCCAGCTATTACCCTAACCCTTAACCCTAACCGTAACCCCAACCTCAACACCAACCCTATACTTACCCCTAACACTAACCCTAACCATAACCATAACCCTAGCCCTAGGCCTAGCCCTAGCCCTAACCCAATCCCTAAGCCCAACCCTAACCCTAACCCTAACCCTAAACCTAAACCTAACTCTCACCCTAACCTAATGTAAACCCTAAACCTAAACCCTAAACTAAATCCTAACCCTATCCCTAACCCTAACCAAACCGAACCCTAACCTGAACCCAAACCTGAACCCAAACCCAAAACTGAACACTAACCCGAACACCAACACCAACACCAAATCCAACCCCAGCCCCAGTGCCAGCCCTAGCCACAGGGCCAACCCTAACCTGA
Organism: Nannospalax galili; assembly: GCF_000622305.1. NCBI lineage: Eukaryota > Metazoa > Chordata > Mammalia > Rodentia > Spalacidae > Nannospalax > Nannospalax galili. The sequence goes on from NW_008327208.1 coordinate 29,135, forward strand.
AAACAAACCTGAACCCGAACCCTAACCCTAACCTCTAACCCCAACACAAACCCGAACCCCAGCACTAGCCGTAGCCCAGCCCTAGCCCTAACCCTAACCTTAACCCTAATCTCTAACCTTAACCCTAACCCTAACCCTAACCCGAACCCTAACACTAACCCTAGACCTAGCCCTAGCTCTAACCCTAACCCTATTCCAAACCTAAACACCAGCCATAAACCTAACCATAACACTAACCCTAAATTCTCTCTCTAACCCAAACCCGAACCAAAACCCCAGCCCTAGCCGTAGCCTAGGCCTAGCCGTAACCCTAACCCTAACACTAACCCTAGACCTAGCCCTAGCTCTAACCCTAACCCTAACCTCTAACCCTAACCCAAACCCGACCCAGAACCCGAAGCTGAACACAAACCCTAACCCCAACCCCAACACCAATGCCAACCCCAGCCCCAGCCCCAGGTTCATCCACAGGTCTGAACCGAACTCGAACCCGAACCCGAACCGGAACCCTAACCCTAACCTCTAACCCTAACCCAAACCCGAACCAAAAACCCAGCCCTAGCCGTAGCCTAGGCCTAGCCGTAACCCTAACCCTAACATGTAACCAGAATCCTAACCATAACCCTAACCCTAAACCTAAACCTAACCCGAACGCTAACACGAACCCAAACCCCAACTCTAACCTGAACCCTAACACTAACCCTAACCTGAATCCTAACATGAACCCAAACCCGAACCCGAACCCTAACCCTAATCCTAAACATAACCCTAACCCTAACCCTAACCTCTAACCTTCACCCCAAAACAAACCCTAACACTAACCCGAACTTGAACCCAAAACTGAACCCTAAGCCTAATACTAACTCTAACCTTAACCCGAACCTGAACCCTAACACGAAACAGAACCCTGATGCTGACCCTACCCCTAACCCTAACCGCTAACCCTAACCCTAACCGCTAACACTAACCTTATCCTAACTTAAACCCTAACCCGACCCTGAACAACAATCCGAACACAAACCTGAACCCTAACCTGAACCTGAACCTGAACCCGAACCCAAACTGTAATCCGAACTCTAACCCTAACCCTAACACTAACCGTAACCTTTAACCCAAACCCAACACTAACCCTAACCTGAACCTGAATCCGAACCTGAACCCGAACCCTAGCCCTAGCCCTAACTGTAGCCCTAACTGTAATCCAGCCCTAACCCCAACTCAAACCCTATTCATAACCTATAACCCTAACACTAAACCTAACCCTAACCCGAACTTCATATCAAATCTGAACCCGAATCCTAACCCTAACCCTAACCTGAAGACTACCTCAACCCAGAACCCTAAGCATAACCCTAACCCAAAACTCTAACCGTAATGCTAACACTAACCCTAACATGAACCCGACCAGAATCCTAACCCGAACCCAAACACGAACCCGAAAACGAACACTAACGTGAACACCAACCCCAAACCCTACCCCAGTCCAGCTGCAGCCCCAGCCCCAGCCCCAGCCAGAACGCAAACCCGAACCTGAAACCGAACCCCAACCCAAACCCTAACCCTAGCCCTAGTCCTAGCCCAAGCTCTAGACCTATCCTTTACCCTAAACGTAACCCTAACCCCAGCCCCACTCCCAGCCCTAGCCCTAGCCGTAGCCCTATCCCTAACCCTAACCCCTAATCCCTAACCCGAAACCTAACCCGAACCCGAACCCTAACACTAACCTCTAAATCAAACCCGAAACCGAATCCGAATCGCAGCCCTAACCATAGCCCAGCCCTAGCCCTAACCCTAACCCTAACCCTTACTGAACTTGAACCCAAACCCAAACCTTAGCTCTAGCCCTAGCCCTACCGCTAGCCCTAATGCTAACCCTAACACTAAACCTAACCTCTAACCTTAACCCTAAACCTAACCCAAAACCAAACCCAAACCCGAACCCTAACCCTAGCCCTAGCCCTTTCTCTAAACCTAAACCTAACCCAGACCCAATCCCAAGCCTGAACCCGAACACAAAGCCGAACACTAATTGATCCCGAACCCGAACACTAACCTCAATCCTAAACCTAACCCTAACCTGCAACACTAACCCTCACCCTAATCCGAACCTGAACCTGAACCCTAAACCTAACCCGAAACTGAAACTTAACCCTAACCAAACCCTAACCCTAACCATAGCCCTAGCCCTAACCAAAAACATTAACCCTAACCCTCACCCTAACAGTGGACCCAGCCCCAGCCCTAGCCCTAGCCCTAACCCCTAACCCTTAATCCTAACCAAAACCCTAACCCAAACTCCTAACCTAACTCTAAACCCAACCAAAACACCAACCCCCCCACCCCACCCCTAACTCTAACCCTAACCCTAACCCTATTTCTGACCCTAGCCCCAGCCCTAGTCCTAGGCCTAGACCTAGCCCTAACACTAACCCTAACCCTAACCCTAACCCTAACATTTAACCATAACCATAACCCTAACCCTAACCTTGTCACAATAACCTAATGTAAACCGTAACCCTAAGCCTAACCCTAACCCTATCCCTAACCCAAACCCTAAACCTAAGCCCAAAACCAACCCCAACCCCAATACCAACCACAACCCCTAACCCCAAATTTAACCCTAACCCTAACCCCTAACCTGAACCCTTAACCTAACCCTAACCTCTAACTTAACCCTAACCCAAACCTGAACCAGAACCCAAACCCGAAACCTAGCCCTAGCCCTAACCCTAACCCGAACCCGAACCCGAACCTTAGACCTAGCCCTAGTCCTAACATTAACTCTAGCCCTAACTTTAACTCTAACCCTAACTGTAACCCTAACCCTAAACCTAATCCTAACATGAACCCGAACCCAAACCCTGACCATGACCCTGACCCTGAAGCTGACCCTGACCTTAACCTCTAACCCTAACCCTAACCCCAACCCTAACCCTAACCCAAACCAGAACCCGAAACTGAATCCTATTCCAACCTCTAGCCCTAGCCCTAGCCCTAACCCTAACCCTAACACGAATCCTAACCCTAGCCCCTAACCCTAACCCTAACCCTAACCCTAAACCTAACCCTAACCCAAAACCGAGCCCGATCCCAAATCTGAACCTGAATCCTAAACCTAACCCTCACCCGAACACTAACCCGGCCCTTAACCTGAACCCTAAACTTAACCCTTGCCTAACTCTAACCACTAACCCTAATCCTAACTGGAACCTGAACCTGAACCCTAACCCCATCCCAAACACGAAGCCGAACAGTAACCTGAATGCAAACACGAACCCGAACCCCAACCCCACCCCAAGTCCCAGCCCTAGCCCCAGCCCAAGCCCCCAAATAAACCCAAACCCAAACGGAAACCTGAAACCTAACACTAACTCAAACCCTAACCCTAGCCCTAACACTAGGCCTAGCCCTAGCCCTAACCTTAACCCTAATGCTAACCCTAACCCTAACCCTATCCCTAACCCTAACCCTAACCCTAAGCCCTAACCCCTAAACTGTAACCCAAACGCGAGCACTAACCCCAACCTGAACATGAAACCAAACCCCAACTCCAACACCGACCCAAGCCACAGCCACAGCCCCAAGCCCAACCCGAACCCGAATGCTAACTCTAACCCTAACCTCTAATCTTAACATGAACCCTAACCCAAACCCTAACCTGAGACCTAGCCCTAGCACCAGCCTTAGCCCTAACCCTAACTCTAACCCTAAGCCCTAAACTGAATCCTTACCCTAACCCTAACCTCTAACCTAAACCTAACCCAAACCCAAAACCCAAACCCAAACCCAAACACAGCCCCAGCCCCAGCCCCAAAACCAACCCCAACCCGAACCCGAACCTGAACCAGAAACCTATCCCTAACCCTACTCCTAACCCTAACCCGAACTCGAACCCCAACGTGAACCCTAGCTCTAGCCCTAGCCCTTGGCCTGACCCTAGCCCTAAAACTATCCCTAACTTGTAACCCTAACTCTAATCCTAACCCTAAACCTAAACCTAATGCTAACCTGAACCCTAACACCAACACCAACTCGAACCCAAACCCTAACCCTAACTCTAACCCAAACTCTAACCCTAACCCGAACCCTAACCCAAACCTAAAACCAAACCCAAACCACAACTCTAACCATAAACCTAACAATAGCCCTAACCCCATCCTTAACCTCTAACCTTAAACCTAACCCTACCCTGAACCCGAAGGTGAGCCCTAAACCTAACCCCAACCCTAAGAGTAACCCTAACACTAACCCTAACCCTAACACGATCCCTAACTCTAACCTGAACCTTAACACGAACCCCATCCCAAACTCGATTCCAAACCACAACCCGAACCTGAACCCAAACCTGAACCCGAACCATAGCTCTAAACCTAACCTCTAACCCTAACCCTAACCCGATCCCAAACCTGAACCCAAACTCTTGCATTAGCCCGAGCCCTAACCCTAACCCTAACCTGAACCAGAACCCGAACCCAAACCTGAATCCAAATCCTATCCCTAACCCAAACCTGAACTCTAATTGAACCCAAACACAAACCCTAACCCTAATCCTAACCCTAACCCTAACCTGAAACCCTAACCCTAACCCTCACGTGAACACGAACCTGAACCCTAAACCTAACCTGAACCCAAACACGAACCTGAGCCCTAACCCTAACCTGAACCTGAACTCAAACAAGAACCAGAACCCTAACCCTAACCTGAACATGAACCTGAAACCCAACCCCAACCCTAACCACTGCCCAGCCCAAGCTCCAGCCTGAACCCAAACCTGAACACGAAACCTAACCATAACACAAACCCTAAACATAGCCCTAACCCTAGCCCTAGCCCTAGCCCGAACCCCTAACCCTAACCTTCACCCTAACTCCAGCCACAGCCACAGCCACAGCCCAAGACATAACTGAAGCCCTAACCCTAATCCTAATCCTAACCCTAATGCTAGCACTAACCACTAACCCTAATCCGAACCCTAATCCTAACCCTAACCCTTAACCCTAACCCTCACCCTAATTCCAGCCCCAGCCCCAGCCCCAATGCTAGCCCTAGAACTAGCCATAACCCTAACACTAACCCTTAACCCTAACCCTAATCCCAACCCCAACACCAACCCCTACCCCTACCCCTAATTCTAACACTAATCCTAAACCTAACTCTAAGCCTAGCCCTAGCTCTAACCCTAAACCTAACCCGTAACCCTAACCCTAACCCTAACTCTCACCCTAACCCAGTGTAAACCCTAACCCTAACCCTAACCCTAACCTTAACTTGAAACATAACCCTATCCCAAACCCTAACCCTAAACCTAACCCTAACCGAACCCTAACCCGAACCTGAACACTAACCTGAACACCAAACCCAAACCCAGCCTCAGCCCCATCCCCAGGGCCTACCCCAATGCTAATCCAAACCCGAACCCTAACCTCTAACCCTAACCCAAACCCGAACCAAAGCCCCAGCCCTAGCCATAGCCCAGCCCTAGCCCTAACCCTAACCGTAACCTGAACTCAAACCTGAACCTGAACCCTAGCCCTAGCCCTAGCCCTAGGCCTAACCCTAACCCTAACCCTAACACTAACCCTAACCCTAACATCTAACCTTACCCTAACGCTAACCGAACCTGAACCCGAACCAGAACCCGAACCCAAACACTAACCCGAACACCAACCCCAACACCATCCCCAACCCCAGCCCAGGCCCAGCTCCATCACCAGGGCCAACCCCAACTCGAACACAAACCCAAACCAGATTTCTAACCTTAACCTCTAACCCTAACCTGAACCCGAACCCAAAACCGAAACCTAGCAGTAGCCCAGCCCTAGCTGTAATCCTAACCCTAACATCTAACCCAAATCCTAACCCTAATCCTAAACCTAAACTTAACCTGAACCTTAACACGAACCTGAACCCCAACTCAAACCTGAACCCTAACACAAACCCTAACATGAACCCAAACCCGAACCCTAACCCTAACCCTAAACATAACCCTAACCCTAACCCTAACCTCTAACCTTCACCCCAAACCTAACACTAACACTAACCCAAACCTGAACCTGAAACCGAACCCTAAACCTAACACTAACTCTAAACATAACCCAAACCTGAACCCTAACATGAACCCAGACCCTAACCCTAACCCTAACCTATAACCCACAACCTAACCCTAACCCGAACCCAAATCCAAACGTGAACCTGAACACTAGCCCTAGCCAGAGCCCTAGCAGTAGCCCTAACCCTAACCCTAACCCTAACCGGAGCCCTAATCCTAAGCTATAACCCTAACCCTAAACCTAACCCTAACCCGAACTTGATCCCAAATTCGTACCCGAATCCTAACCCTAACCCTAACCTGAAGACTACACCAATCAAGAACCCTAACCCTAACCCAAACCCTTACCCAAACCTCTAACCGTAACCCTAACACTAACCCTAACACGAAACTGAACCAGAACCCTAAACCAAATGAGAACACGAACCTGAAAATGAACACGAACGTGAAAACCAACCCCAACGCCAACCCCAGCCCAGCCGCAGCCGCAACTTCAGCCCCAGGCAAAACACGAACCCGAAATCAAAACCTAACACTAAACAAAACCCTAACCCTAACTTAGTCCTAGCCCTAGCCCTAGCCCTAACCCTTTACCCTAAACCTAACCCTAACCCCAGCCCCAGTCCCAGCCCCAGCCCTATCACTAGCCCTAGCCCTAACCCTAATCCTAACCCCTAACCCGTAACCCGTAATCCTAACACTAACCCTAACCCTACACCTACCCCTAACCCCAACTCTAACCCTAACTGTAACCCTAAACCAAACTTCTAAACCTAACCCTAACCCTAACCCTAACCCAAACCCTCACTCTAACCCTTACCTGAACCCTAACCTAAGGCTAACACTAACCCAAATCCTAAAAGAAAACCTGCTGTGCTTTCTATGGCAAAGCAAGCACTTAATAATAGAAGTGACACATATTTTTTTGAGCAACCTGATTGACACTGATGCCACAGTTCTTTGACATACAACACATAAAGACCTTTGTGAAATGAGAAATGCTACTGTTCTTTCATTTTAACTACAGTAAGTACCTATTCCTAACCCTATCCCTAACTGTAACCCTAACCCTCAATGTAACGCTAACCCTAACTGTCACCCTATCTTAATACAAACCTTAACCCTAACCCTAACCGTAAACCTATTACTAACCCTAACCCAACCCTACCAGAAAACATGCCATGCTTTCTATGGGAAAACAAGCACTTAGTAACAGAGGTGAAACATATTGTTCTTAAGCAACCTGACTGACATTGCTGCCAGAGTCCTTTTACATACAACTCATGAAGACCTTTGTGAAATGAGAAATGCTACTGTTCTATCATTTTAACTACAGTAAGTACCTATCCATAACCCTAATCCTAATGACAACCCTAACCCTCACCCTATAGCTAACCCTAAATCTCACCATAACCTAATTCAAAACCTAACCCTAATCCTAACACTAACCCTAACCCTAATGC
>NW_008327208.1:37684-39961 GCF_000622305.1 Nannospalax galili
GATTAGGTTACTGTTTCTTTTGTTTTCATTATTGTAAATACATTGGGAGAACTACTGTATTTTCTAGGTGAAAGCACACTCTTACATACAGATGCCACACATATATTTCTAAAGCAACCTGACTGACATTGATGGCAAGTCACTTTTGCATTTAATTCATAAGGAACGTGGTTAAATGCAAAATGCTTCTTTTCTTTCCTTTTCACTGTAGTAAATACATTTCTAGAAGTACTGTTCTGTCTACAGTAAGCAAGCACTTAGATACAAAATTCACACATATTTGTGTAAAGCAACGTGACTGCCATTGATGGCAAGTCCCTTTTGCATTCAATTCAGAAGGAATGTGGTTAAACGCAAAATGCTTCTGTTCATTCGTTTTCACTGTAGTAAATACTTTGCAAGAAGTACTCTCTTTCCTACAGGAAAGGATGCACTTATATACAGTGTGGCACATATAGTTCTTATAATACCTGAATGACACTGATGGCAAGTACTTTGTGCACACAATTCATAAGGAACGTGGTTAAATGCAAAATGCTACTCCTCATTCGTTTTCACTGTAGTAAATACATTGAAAGAACTACTGTGTTTTCTACCAGAAAGCATGCACTTAGATACAGATGGGACACATTTTTCTTAAGCTACATGACTGACATTGATGGCAAGTCCCTTTTACACACAACTCCTTAGAAACGTGGTCAAATGCAAAATGCTTCTGTTCATTCGTTTTCACTGTAGTAAATTCACTGCTAGAAGTACTGCTCTTTCTACAGTAAGCACTTAGATACAGAATTGACACATATTTTTCTTACACTACCTAACATTAATGGCAAGTCCCTTTTACATACAACTCATTAGGAACGTGGTTAAACACAAAATGATCTGTTCATTCCTTTTCACTGTAGTAAAGATATTGCTCTAAGTACTGTTCTTTCTTCAGGAAGCAAGCACATAGATAAAGAAGCGACACATATTATTCTAAAGCAACCTGACTGACATTGATTGCAAGTCCCTTTTACATAAAACTCATTAGGAAGTTGGTTAAATGCAAAATACTTCTGTTCATTTGTTTTCATTGTAGTAAATACGTTGTGAGTACTGTACATTCTACAGGAAAGCAAGCACTCAGATATAGAAACGACACATATTTTTCTTAGACAACCTGACTGACATTGATTGCAAGTCCCTTTTACATAGAACTCTTAGGAATGTGGTTAATGCGAAATGCTTCCCTTCATTCGTTTTCACTACAGTAAATTCATTTTGTGAAGTACTGTGTTTTGTACTGGACAGGAAGCATATAGATACAGAAGCTACACACGTTTTTCTTAAGCATCCAGACTGTCATTGTTGGCTAGTCCTTTTCTATGGGGTGGGTCGCTGGACCCCCAGCGTGGTGTGTGCGGGCACCCTGGGGTCTCTGCCACACCTGGCTAATCCCGGCGTGAGTCTGGCTGCAAGCAATGTGGGGAGCGTGCCTGGGCTCCCCGGCGCACTCACTCTGGATGTGGCCCGGGGTCAGGTGTGCGTGCACTCTCCCGCCGTGGTTCTGGTCCCGCTGTCTAGCTAGCGGCTGGGGGGGCGGGCGGGGCCCCCCACAGGAAGCAAGCACTTAGATACAGAATCGACACATATTTTTCTAAAGCAACTTGATTGATATTCATGGCATGCCCCCTTTACATACAAGCCATTAGGAACGTGGTTAACTGCAAAATGCTTCTATCCTGAACCAAACCCTACCAGAAATACATTGCTAGAAGTACTCATCTTTATACAGGAAGTAAGCACTTAGATACAGAATCGAAACATATTTTTCTAAAGCAACCTGAGTGACATTGATGGTAAGTACCTTTTACATAAAATTCTTAGGAAAGTGGTTAAATGCAAAATGCTTCTGTCCATTCGTTTACATTGTATTAAATACATTGCGAGAAGTACTGTGCATTCTACAGGAAAGCTAGCTCTCAGATATAGAAGCACAGAGTCTTTTCTTAGGCAACCTGACAGACATTGATGGAAAGTCCCTTTTGCATACAATTCATAAGGAACGTGGTTAAATGCAAAATGCTACTCTTCATTCGTTTTCGCTATAGTAAATACATTGCGAGAAGTACTGTGTTTTCAAGAGGAAAGCATGCACTTAGATACAGAATGGACACATATTTTTCTAAAGCAACCTGACTGACATTGATCGCAATTCCCTTTTGCATGTAATTTGTATGGACGTAACTCAAGGCAAAATGGTTCTGTTCATTCATTTTCAGCGTTTGAACAACA
>NW_008327208.1:41096-42381 GCF_000622305.1 Nannospalax galili
CCTGCCCAGGGGTGGCACCACCCACAGGGGGCTGGGCCCTCCCACATCACTCAACAATCAAGAAGATGCCCCTCAGACATGGCCACATGCCAGTCCAATAGAGGAAATTCCCCAATTGAGGCTCCCTCAACCCAAGTGTGTCAAGTTGACACTTAAGCTATCCAGCACACAACCCAAAAGTAACGTGGTTAAATGCGAAATACTACTGTTCATTCGATTTCACTATAGTAAATACATTGCTAGAAGTACTGTTCTTTCTACAGGAAGCAAGCACTTAAATACAGAATCAACACATATTTTTCTAAAGCAACCTGATTGACATTCATGGCATGTCCCCTTTACATACAAGTCATTAGGAACGTGGTTAACTGAAAAATCCTTCTGTTCATTCGTTTTCACTGTAGGAAATACCTTGCTAGAAGTACTGTTTTTCCAAAGGAAGCAAGCACTTAGATACAGAATTGACACATATTTTTCTAAAGCAAAATGACTGACACTCATGGAAAGACTCTTTTGCAAAAAATTCGTAAGAAAAGGCTTTAAACAAAAAATGCTACTGTTCATTCGTTTTCACTGTAGTAAATACATTTATAGAAGTACTGTTCTTTCTACAGAAATCAAGCACTTACATACACAACCGAGACATAGTTTTCTAAAGGAAAGTGACTGACACTCATCACAATACTCTTTTTCATACAATTCGTAGGATACGGGTTTTAACACAAAATGCTTCCCTATGGCAAGTCTGTTTTACATACAACTCATTAGGAACGTGGTTAAATGCAAAATGCTGCTGTTCATTTATTTTCACTAGAGTAAATACATTGCAAGAAGTACTGTTCTTTCTACAGGATAAAAGCACTTAGATACAGGTGCCAAACATATTTTTTTAAGCTCCCTGACTGACATTGATGGAAGTCCTGCAAAATGCTACGCTTCATTCGTTTTCACTATAGTAAATACGTTGCAAGAAGTACTCTGTTCTCTACAGGAAAGCATGCCCTAAGATACAAATGGGATACATATTTTTCTAAAGCTACCTGACATTGATATCAAGTCACTTTTACATACAACTCATTAGGAACGTGGTTAAATGAAAATTGCTTTGTTCATTCATTTTCACTGTAGTAAATACATTGCGAGAAGTACTGTGCAGTCTGTAGGAAAGCAATTGCTTAGATATAGAAGCGACACATATTTTTCTTAGGCATTGACTGACATTAATGTAATTCCCCTTTTCATACAACTCACAGGGAATGTGGTTAAATGCAAAATATGTATCCCA
>NW_008327208.1:43559-44430 GCF_000622305.1 Nannospalax galili
TCGCTGAAAAAAAAATTTTGGTGTTAATTTAACATTTTTAGTTTGTATGAGATTTTACTTAAAAATTAGTATGATACCAAGTAAATTAATTTTAAGAAGCATAAATTTATGTTGACTGTATATACATATTTAGTTCTATAGTCTTTGTTGAGAATGTGGTTGATCATTTTTAAACTAAAAAACCTTTGAAGTAGACAAACGAAATGAATACATCTTAAAACACCATGAACATAAACTAAAAACAAGAATTGTATTTAACAAATAGGATTTTACCCAACTGGTTTAGATGTCATTTTTTATAGGTAATTAGTAGTCTAAAGGAAGACTAAAGTTTCCATATAGATTTGAGGTACCATCATTTTCCTTTTAAGAGCTAAATAACTGAAGGAATTAAATAAAACCTTGTCAATCTAAGAAGATAAATCAGAGGAGATAGGAAGAACAAAAGGAAACATTAACAGATTAGGTTAAGAATAAATAAAGTCTAAATAGTACTGAAAATAATCCCATTGGTAAGTTTCATTATAGACAGTAATACCCTCTGTTGAAATTAATTTACATCTTAGTGGTTCTCAACTGCAGTGCCTTTACATGTTTTTTGGTCTCCTCCTTGTCACAGGGTCAAGGAGCCAGGTTGAACCTGGTAAAAGTCTTGGAGAACACATTTTGAGATAATAGGCAGTAGTCCGAAGTGGGAAGGCCAATCCCATCTTCAGAATCTGCGTCTCAGTGAGCTCAAACAGCACGTGACAGATTACCAAAATAATTAATATTACTCTGACAGTATAACTAGAAAGCACTCAGGGAATGATGGGGCAGGAACATAAGCAAACATAGAGCATCTGAGTATCAGAGAGGGAAATAACTCCAT
>NW_008327208.1:45481-85172 GCF_000622305.1 Nannospalax galili
AGGGGAGCTGGCAATCTTGGTTCTTGGCAGCTGCCTGGAGGGGGCCAATAGCAGGAAGGAAAACAAAGCCTTGGAGTCATAATGGTTTAAAGCACGCGTGGGAGGTCAGACACCTGGCGGGCTGGCAGGGGGGGCACACAGCAGGGAGTAGAAAGCTTTAGCATGGGATTGGGAGAGAGAGGAGAAGGATACAGAGCATTTGTATGTATTGGATTGAAAGGTATCAGAAATCATCCTGAGGAAAGTGAGGAAGAAAGGGAGTAGAAGAGGATAAAGACAGGAAGAAGGATGGAAGACAGCAGACCTTGCAGTCCCGTGGCAAAGGAGCGGGAAGGGGGCGAGAAGCTGGTGGTGAGCAGCTGGTGGGTGAACTGAGATAGGGAACGGGGGATGAAGCAGGTCCATCACGGAGACCACAGTGCTGTCCGGGAGTGGTGAAAATCAATGGGAAAGGAGATCAAAAGAAGTAGGCAAGGCAGAGTGTTTACAGTGAGGAGATCCAGAAAGAGGTGAAAGCAAAGCAGAGGGCTGGGGAGTGGAGAGAGGAAAGAAGTGTACCTGAAAGCCAAGTTAGTGGCATTGGAGAAGTCCAGTCGGGTCCCTTGAAGGAAGAACCGGGTTTTCGCACCTGGAGAGAGGAAAGAAGTGTACCTGAAAGCCAAGTTAGTGGCATTGGAGAAGTCCAGTCGGGTCCCTTGAAGGAAGAACCGGGTTTTCGCACCATCTGAAAGGTAAAAAGTTGGCGAAGAATGAGCGAATGGATGATGAGGCACCGAGGCACAGCTAAAACTCTATCAAAAAAGGGTTTATTAGTAAAGGAACACATGGGGCAGATTCCCTTAGGGCAGGGAAAATGTCTGCCTGGGTCCTGAGCTGTGGTCTTTCTAAAAGGGATTCTTCTGTTTCCTGCAGAAGCTGGGAGGATGTAGTTTTTTTTTAAGTTGGGGGGGTTGGAGAGCAGGACTGTTAAAACATGTCCTCTTTAGAGATCAAGGGGAAGCCTGCTGTGTTGGCCAAACAGTGGAGAAAAGTCTGCTTCTCCTGTCTTCAAAGGCCAATGTACTTCTCAGCTAGGTTCCCTTTTCTCAGGAGCATGAGAAGTCCTTGGGATCCTGTTGGTGAGGGGGCAGGGCTAACTGAACCTTAACACCTTTCACATACAATTCATAAGGAACGTGGTTAAATGCAAAATGCTACTCTTCATTCGTTTTCACTAGAGTGAATACATTGCGGGAAGTACTGTGTTTTCTACAGGAAAGCATGCACTTAGATACAGAAGGGACACATATTTTTCTTAAGCTACGTGACTGACAGTGATGGCAACTTCCGTTTACATACAACTCATTAGGAACGAGGTTAAATGCGAAAATCTACCGTTCATTCATTTTCTCTGTAGTAAATCCATTGCGAGAAGTACTGTTCTTTCTACAGGATGCAAGCACTTAGATACAGATGCCAAATACATTTTTGTAAAGCAACATGAGTGACATTCATGGCAAGTCCTTTATACGTAAAGCTCAAAAATAACGTGGTTAAACGTGAAATGCTACTGTTTTTTCATTTTAACTACGTTAAGTACCTATCCCTAAACCTAAGCCTAGTGCTAACCTTAACCTTAACCATAATACCAACACTCTCACCCTAAACTAATCCAAACCTTAACCCTAACATTAACCCTAAACTTAACACTAACACTAAGGCTAACCCTAACCCTCAACCTAACGCTAACCCTATCACTAACCCTAACCCTAACCAAAACCCTAACCCTACACCTCTACCAACCCCAAGCCCAACATCAACAACAACCCCAACCCCAGCCCTAACCCTTCCCCTAGCCCTTGTCCTAACCCTAGCTCTAACCCTAAACCTAACCCGTAACCCTAATCCTAACACAAACTAACCCTAACACTAACTTCAAACCCTAACGGTAACCCTAACCGTACCTTAACCCTAGCACTAGTACTAACACTAACCCTAATTCCTAAACCTAACCCCTAAACCTAACCCTAAACCGAACCCTAACCCTATCACTAAGCCTAATTCAAACACTCCCAGAAAACCTACTGTGATTTCTAAGGGAAAGCAAGCACTTAGTAACAGATGTGACATGTATTTTTCTTAAGCAACCTGAGGGACATTGATGCCACATTCCTTTTACCTACAACTCAGAAAGACCATTGTAAAATGATAAATGCTAATGTTCTTTCATTTTAACTACAGCAAGTACCTACCCTTACTCTAACTTTAATGCTAAACCTAATCCTCATCCTAAAGCTAACCCTAACTCTCACCCTAAACCTAATCCAGACCCTAAACCTAACCCTAACCCTAATCCTACCCAAACCCTAACCCTAACACTAACCCTACCCTAACCTCAACCTAAGGCTAACCATAACTCTCACCCTAACATAATCCAAACTCAAACCCTACCGTAACCCTCACCCTAACCCCAACCCTAACTCTTACCCTAACCTAATCCAAACCCTAACTCTAACCTTAATCCAGACCCTAAACCTAATCCTAACCCTTGATAACCCCAACTCCAACCCTAACCCTAACCCTAACCCTAACCCTAAACCTAACTACAGTAAATACCTATCCCAAAATCTAAGCCTAACCCTGTCCCTAACGCTGACCCTAACCCTAACCCAAATATTAACCCTACCCCTAACCCTAACCCTAAACCTAACCTTAACACTAACCCTAATGCTAATCCAAAACCTAATGCTAAACCTATCCCTAACCCTAACCTCTAACCCTAACCCTATCCCTAAGTCTAACCCTAACACTAACCCTAGCCCTAACCCTACCCTAACACTAACCCTAGCCCTAACCCTACCCTAACACTAACCCTAGCCCTAACCCTACCCTAACACTAACCCTAGCCCTAACCCTACCCTAACACTAACCCTAGCCCTAACCCTACCCTAACACTAACCCTAGCCCTAACCCTACCCTAACACTAACCCTAGCCCTAACCCTACCCTAACACTAACCCTAGCCCTAACCCTACCCTAACACTAACCCTAGCCCTAACCCTACCCTAACACTAACCCTAGCCCTAACCCTACCCTAACACTAACCCTAGCCCTAACCCTACCCTAACACTAACCCTAGCCCTAACCCTACCCTAACACTAACCCTAGCCCTAACCCTACCCTAACACTAACCCTAGCCCTAACCCTACCCTAACACTAACCCTAGCCCTAACCCTACCCTAACACTAACCCTAGCCCTAACCCTACCCTAACACTAACCCTAGCCCTAACCCTACCCTAACACTAACCCTAGCCCTAACCCTACCCTAACACTAACCCTAGCCCTAACCCTACCCTAACACTAACCCTAGCCCTAACCCTACCCTAACACTAACCCTAGCCCTAACCCTACCCTAACACTAACCCTAGCCCTAACCCTACCCTAACACTAACCCTAGCCCTAACCCTACCCTAACACTAACCCTACCCTAACACTAACCCTAATCCCCCCCAAACCCTAACCCTAACCCTAATCCAGACTCTAACCTTAACACTAACCCTAAACTTAATCCTAACCCTTAATAACCCCAACCCCAACCCTACATATAAACCTAACCCTAAACCTAACTACAGTAAATACCTGTCCCAAAACCTAACCCAAACCCCGTCCCTAATGCTAACCCTAACCCTAACCCAAACATTAACCCTAACGCTAACCTTAACCCTATACCTAACCTTAACACTAACCCTAAAGCTAATCCTAAACCTAACCCTAACCCTAACCCTAACTCTCACCCTGACCTGACTCAAACCCTAATCCTAACCCTATCAATAACCCTAACCCTAATACTAAACCTAACCGTATGCCAACCCCAAGCCCAAGCCCAAAACCTACCCCAGGCCTAACCCTTGCCCTAGGCCTCTTCCTAACCCTTGACTAGCCCTAGCCCTAACCCTAAACCTAAACCTAACCCTAACCCCTAACCCTTACACTAACACTAACCCTAGGCCTAACACTACCCTAACACTAACCCTAACCCTAACTCTAACCGTAACACTAACCCTAAATCTAACCATAACCCTAACCCAAAAACTACCAGAAAACCTACTGTTCTTCCTATGGGAAAGCAAGCACTTAGTACAGATGTGACATATATTTTTCTCAGGAACCTGACTGACATTGATGCCACAGTCCTTTTACATACAACTCAGAAAAACGTTGGTGAAATGAGAAATGCTACTGTTCTTTCATTTTAACTACAGTAACAACCTATACCTGACCCTAACCCGAAGGCTAACACTAACCCTCACCCTAACGCTAACATTAACTCTCATCCTAACCTAATCCAAAACCTAACCCTAAGCCTAACCCTAACGCAAATCCTAACCCTAACACTAACCCTATCCCTAACTCTAACCCTCACCCTAACACTAACGTTAACTCTGGAATCCCTAACCCTCACCCTGACCCTACCCTAACCCTCACCCTAACCCTACCCCTAACTTTCACCCTAACCTAATCCAAGCACTAACTCAACCCAAACCTTCACCCTAACCCAACCCCTCTCACCCTAACCTAACCCAAACCCTAACTCAACCCTAACCCTAACCCTAAGACTAACCCTAAACCTAATCCTAACCCTATCGCTAACCCTAACAAAAACACTACCAGAAAACCTACTGTGCTTTCTTTGGGAAAGCAAGCACTCAATACAGATGTGACACATATTTTTCTCAGCAACCTGACTGATATTGTTGCCACAGTCCTTTTACATACAACTCATAAAGACCTTTGTGAAATGAGAAATGTTAGTGTTCTTTCATTTTAACTACAGTAACAACCTATACCTAACCCTAACCCTAACACTAGCACTAACCCTCCCCCTAACACTAACCCTAATTCTCACCCTAACCGAATCCAATACCTAACCCTAACCGTAACACTAACCCTAACCCTATCCATAAATCTAATCCTAAAATTAACCCAAACCCTCACCCTAATGCTAACACTAACTCTCCAATCTCTAACCCTACCCTAACCCTCACCCTAACCCTATGCAAATCCTCACCCTAACCCGCACCCTAACCCTACCCCTAACTCTTAACCTAACCTAATCCAAACACTAACCCAACCTAGACCCTCACCCTAACCATACCCCTAATTCTCACCGTAACCTAATCAAAACCCTAACTACCACAACCCTCACCCTAACCCTACCCCTAACTCTCACCTTAACTTAATCCAAAACCTAACCCTAACCCTAACCCTAACCCTAATTCTAACGCAAACCCTAACCCTAAAACTAACACTAACACTAACCCTATCCCTAAATCTAACCCTAAAACTAACACTAACCCTCACCCTAGTGCTAATCCTAACTCTCCAATCCCTAACCCTACCCTAACCCTCAGCCTAACCCTACCCTAACCCTCACCCTAACCCTCAACTTAACCCTACCCCTAATTCTCAACCTAACCTAATCCAAACACTAACCCAACCTAAACCCTCACCGTAACCCTACACCTAACTCTCACCCTTACTTAATCCAAACCGTAACCCTAACACAACCCTCACCCTAACCCTACCACTAACTATCACCCTAACCTAATCCAAACCCTAACTCAACCCTAACCCTAACACTAACACTAACCCTAAACCTAACCCTAACCCTATCAGTAACCCCAACCCAAACACTACCAGAAAACTTACTGTGCTTTCTCTGGGAAAGCAAGCACCACTTAGTACAGATGTGACACATATTTTTCTCAGCAACCTGATTGACATTGATGCCACAGTCCTTTTACATACAACTCATAAAGACCTTTGTGAAATGAGAAATGTTACCGTTCTTTGGTTTTAACTACAGTAACAACCTATACCTGACACTAACCCTAAAGCTAACACTAACCCTCAACCTAATGCTAACCTTAACTCTCACCCTAACCTTGTCCAAACCCTAACCCTAACCCTAACACTAATACAAACCCTAACTCTAACCTTAACACTAAACCTAACCCTCACCCTAATGCTAGCCCTAACTCTCCAATCCCTAACCCTACCCTAACCCTAACCCTACCCCTAACTCTCACCCTAAAATAATCAAAACCCCAACCCTAACTCTAATGCTAATGCAAACCCTAACCCTAACCTTAACCCTAAAACTAACCCTAAACCTATCCCTAAATCTAACCATAACCCTAACACTAACCCTCACCTTAATGCTAAAGCTAACTCTCACCCTAGCCTAATCCAAACCCTAACCCTACACTAACCCTCACCTTAACTCTACCCCTAACTCTCACCCTAACCTAATCCAAACCCTAACCCTACACTAACCCTCACTTTAACTCTACCCCTAACTTCACCCTAACCTAATCCAAACCCTAATGCAAGCATAACCCTAACCTGAACCCTATACCTAAGGCTAAAGCAAACCTAACCTTCACCCTAACCCTAACCCTAACTCTCACCATAACCTAGTCAAAATCCTAACCCTAACCCTAAACATAACACTAATCATAACTCTAATCCTAAATCTAAAGCTAACCATAACTGTAACCCTACCTTGACACTAACCCGAACCCTTACTCTGACATAAACCCTAACACCTAATCCTAACCCCTAACCCTAAACCCTATCCCTCACACTAACCCTAAACCTAACCCTAACTCTATCACTAACCCTAACCCAAAGACTACCAGAAAACCTACTGTACTTTCTTTGGGAAAGCAATTACTTAGTACAGAAGTGACACATATTTTTCTCAGCAGCCTGACTGAAATTGATGCGACAGTCCTTTTGCGTAGAACTCATACAGACCTTTGTGAAATGAGAAATACTACTGTTCTTTTGTTTTAAATACAGTAACAACCTATACATGATCCTAACCCTAACACTAACAGTAACCCTCACCCTAACGCTAACCCTAAGTCTAACCTCAACCTAATCCAACCCTAAGTCTTGCCAAAACGCTAACAGAAACCCTAACCCTAACCCTAACCCTATCCCTAACTCTTACACTAACACTAACCCTAACCCTAACCTTAATGCTAACCCTGGCTGTCATCCTAAACTAATCCAAAACCTAACCCTATCTTAACACTAACCCTAATCCTAACTCTAAACCTAACCCTCATGCTAATGCTAACCTTAACTCTCACCCTAACCTAATCCAAACCCTAACCCTAACCATAACCTAACCCTCACCCTAACACTAACCCTAAACCTAACCCTAACCCTAAATCTAACCCTAACCCTAACACAATACCTATCACTAACTCTAACCCAAACCCTACAAAAAAACCTACTGTGCATTCTGTGGAAAAGCAAGCACTTAGTAATAGATGTGACACATAATTTTCTTAAGCAACCTGACTTACATTGATGCCAGTCCTTTTACATACAATGCATAAAGACTTTTCTTAAATGAGAAATGCTACTGTTCTTTCATTTTAACTTCCCTAAGTACATTCTCCTAACTCTAACCTAACACGAATTCTAATGCTAACCTAACCCTACCCCTACCCCCACCCCTAACCCTAACCTTAAGCCCCAACACTAACCCTAAACCTAACCGTAACACTAACCCTAACACTATTCCGTAATCCTAACCCTAACCATAACCCTAACTCTACCCTAACCCTAATCCTAAACTAAGCCTAACACCTAACCCTAACACTAACCTTAACCCTAAAACTACCCTAACATTTACCCTAAACCTAACGCTAACCTTAACCCTAACCTTAACACTAATCGAAATTCTAACCTTAACCCTAACCCTTACCCTAACACTAACCGTAACCTTAACCCTAACCCTAACTCTCACCCTAACCTAATCCAAAGCCGACACCAACCCTAACCCTAACCCTAACAATAATCCAAACCCTAACCCCAACCTAACCCTAAAACGAATGGTATCACTAAACCTAACCTCCACCCTAATGCTAACACTAACTCTTACCCTAACCTAATCCAAACCCTAACCCTAAGCCTAACGCTATTCATAACACTAATCTTAAACCTAAGGTTAACCCGAACCCTAAACCTAACCCTAACCCTACCTGAACACTAACCCTAATCCTAACCCTAGCCCCTAACCCTTAACCCTAACCCTAACCCTAAATCTATCACTAACCCTAACCTAAACCATACCAGAAAACCTACTGTGTTGTCTATGGGAAAGCAAGCACTTAGGACAGATATGACACATATTTTTCTTAAGCAACCTGACTGATATTTATGCCACAGTCCTTTTACATACAACTCATAAAAGACCTTTGTGAAATGAGAAATGCTACTGTTCTTTCATTTTAACTACAGTAATAACCTATCCCTGACACTAACCCTATCCCAAACATTAACTCTAAACCTAACCCTAACCCTAACCCTAAACTTAACACTAACCCTAAACTTAACACTAACCCTAATGCTAAAGCTAACCTTCACCCTAACGCTAACACCAACTCTCACCCAAACCCAATCCAAGCCATAAACCTAACCCTAACCCTAAACGAAACCCTAAACCTAATCATAACGCTAATCTTAAACCTAACACTAACCCTAACCCTAACACTAACCCTAACCTTAACCCTAACCATAACACTAACGCTAAACCAACTCAACCGTAACCCCTAAGCCTAACCCTAACCCCAACCATAACCCTAAATTCTAACCCTAACCATAACCTGAATCCGAACCCAAACCCTAACCCAAAACACTAATCAGAAGCAGAACCCGAACCCTAACAAGAAATGTAATCCGAACGCAAACCCGGATATGAACCTGAACCACAAATACAACCCCAACCCCAACCCCAGCTCCAGCCCCATCCCCATCCCCAGCCCCAACTCTAACCCAAAACCGAACCCTACCCATAACCTTAGCCCTAGCCCTAGCCCTAACCTTTAACCCTTAACCCTAAACCTAGCCCTAGACCTAACAATAACCCTAAGCCCTAACCCGTAACACTAACCTTAACCCTAAACCTAACCCTAATCTCTAACCCTAAACCTAAACCTAAACCTAACCCACAAAACAACCCCAACCCGAAACCCAACCCCAAAACCTAATCCTAACCTTAACCCTAACCCAACCCTAAGCCTAACCCTAAGCCTATCCCCTAACCATAACCCAGCCCTAATCCTAAACCTAATCCTAACTTTTAACCCTAAACCTAAGCCAAACCCTAACCCGAATCCAAAACCGAACCCTAGCCCTAGCCTTAGCTCTAACCCTAACCCTAACCCTAACCTGAACCCGAACCAGAACTGGAATCCCAGCCCTAGCCCTACCCTAACCCTAACCCGAACCCTAACCCTAACCTTAATCTGAAATCAAACCCAAACACTAATCCTAACCCTAACCTGAATCCGAACCCAAACCCAAATCCAAAACCGAAAACTAGCGTTCACCATATCCCTAGCCCTAGCCCTACCCTTAACACTTAACCCTAAACCTAGACCTAGCCATAGCCCTAGCCCTAGCCCTAGCCCTAACTGTAACCATAACCATAACCATAACCCCTAACCCCTACCATCTAACCCTAACCTTAACCCTAACCCTAACCACTGACCCTAACGTTAAACGTAACCCTAACCTCCAAACCAATCCCAACCCCAAAACCAAACCCTAATTCTAACCTTAACCCTAACCCCATCTTTAATCCGAACCCAAACCCGAAACCTAACACTAACCCGAACACTAGCCATAGACCTAGTACTAGCCCTAGCCCTAGCCCTAACCCTAACTCTAATCCAAACACGAACCTTAACCCAAACCTTAACCCAAACCCTAACCCTAAACCTAACCATAACCTGAACCTCTAACCCTAACCCTAACCCGTAACCTAACCCGAATCCGGAACTTAACCCGAACCCTGACCTGAACCATAAACAAAACATGAACACAAACCCAAAACGCAACAACAACCCAAACCCAGACCCAGACCCAGCCCCAGACGCAACCCCAGACCCAGACCCAGACCCTGCACCAACCCCAACCTTAACCCAAACACAATCCCGAACCCCAACCCTAACCCTAATCTCTAACCCTAACCCTAACCTGAAACAGAACCCGAACCCGAACCCAATCCCGAGCCCTAGCCCTAACACTAACCTTAACTCTAACCCTATTCCGAACCCAAAACCGTACCTGAACTCAAGCCCTAGCCCTAACCCTAACCCTAAATCTAACTTTAACCCTAAAACTAAATTTATCCCTAACCCTAACCCAAACCCAAACCCAACCCTAACCCACACCCATACCCGAATCCAAAACCGAACCCTAACCCTAACCCTAAACTTAACTCTAAAACGAACCCTAACACTGGCCCTAACCCTAACCCTAACCCTGATCATAACCTCTAACCCTAAACCTAACTCTAACAATAACCCCAACCCGAACCCGAAACTGAACCTTAACCCTAACCGAAAGCCGAACCCAATCGGAACCCTAACCCTAAACCTAAACCTAACCAGAACCCGGAGACAAACCCAAATCTTAACCCTAATCCTGACCTTATCATTAACTGTATCCTCTAACACTAACCCTAATCAGAACCAGAACCCGAAACCGAACCAAAACCTGAAACCAAACCCGAACCCAAACACGAACCATAACCAAAACCCTAACAATAAACCTACTCCTAGCCCTAGCTGTAGCCCTAGCCCTAGCCCTAACGTTTAACACCCTTATCCTAACCCTATCCCTAGTCATAGCCCTAGCCCTAGCCATTGCCAAGCCCTAACCCTAACTCTAACCATAACACTAACTCCTAACCCTTAACCCCTAACCCTAACCTTAAACCTAACTTTAACCCTAACCCTAACCCTAACCACTAAACTAACCCTAACCCAAAACTGAACCCAATCATGAAACCGAGTCCTGGCCCTATCCTTAGCACTAGCCATAAAGCTAACACTAACTTTAACCCTACTTCTAACCCTAACCTCTAACCCTAACCCTAACCCTAATGCTAACTCAGACCGAAAATGAACTCGAACGCTAACTCGAACCCAAATCCAGCACTAGCCATAGCCCCATCAGTAGCCCTAGCCTAGCCCTAACCCTAGCCCTAACCCTAACATCTAAATCTGGCTTTAGCCCTAGCCCAAGCCCTACCCCTAAGCGTAACCCTAAACCTATCTCTAACCCGAACCCTAACCCTAACCCTAACACTAACCCAAACTCAAATCTGAACCTGAACCCTAACACTAACCCACACTGTAACCCTAAACCACACCCGAACCAGAACCTGAAACCTAACCATAGCCCTAACCCTAACCCTAACACTAACCTCTAACCCTACCCTAACACTAACACTATAAAGAACCCGAACCCGAACCTGAACCTGAACCCTAATCGGAACCCAAACCCAAACACCAAGCTGAATATCAACCCTAACCCCAACCACAACCCCAGACCCAGCCCCAGCCCCAACCCCAACCAGAACCCTAATCCAAACCTAACCTCTAATCCTACCCTAACACTAACACTATAAAGAACCCGAACCCGAACCTGAACCTGAACCCTAATCGGAACCCAAACCCAAACACCAAGCTGAATATCAACCCTAACCCCAACCACAACCCCAGACCCAGCCCCAGCCCCAACCCCAACCAGAACCCTAATCCAAACCTAACCTCTAATCCTACCCTAACACTAACACTATAAAGAACCCGAACCCGAACCTGAACCTGAACCCTAATCGGAACCCAAACCCAAACACCAAGCTGAATATCAACCCTAACCCCAACCACAACCCCAGACCCAGCCCCAGCCCCAACCCCAACCAGAACCCTAATCCAAACCTAACCTCTAATCCTACCCTAACACTAACACTATAAAGAACCCGAACCCGAACCTGAACCTGAACCCTAATCGGAACCCAAACCCAAACACCAAGCTGAATATCAACCCTAACCCCAACCACAACCCCAGACCCAGCCCCAGCCCCAACCCAAATCCAAACCCGAAACCCTAACCCAAACCCTAGCCCTAGCCCTAGCCCTAGCCCTAACCCTTAACACTTAACTCTAAACCTAGCCCTAAACCTAGCCCTAAACCTAACCCCAACCCTAACCCTAACCCTAACCCTATCTAACACTAACCCTAACTCCAATCCTAACCACTATCATTAACCCTAACCCTAACCTGAACCCGAAACCGAACTCTAATGCTAACACTAATCATAATCCGAACCCGAACCCTAACCCGAATCCGAACCTGAACCTGAAACCTAGACCTAGCCCTAGCCCTAACCCTAACCCTAACCCTAACTGTAAACCTAACACTAAACCTAACCCGAACCCTGAACTGGAACCCTAAACCTAACCTCTAACCTAACACTAACCTAGGCCCGAACCCGAATGCGAACCCTAGCCTTAGCCCTACCCTTGCCCTAACCCTAACCCTAACCATAACCCAAACCGCAACCTCTAACCCTAACCCTAAAGCTAACAATAAATCTAATCAGAAACAAAGACGAAATTGAACCTGAACCCGAACCCTAACCCTTGCCCTACCCTAAACCCAGCCCTAGCCCTAGCCCTAACTCTTAACCTTAACCCTAACCCTAACCCTAACCCTAACCCTAGCCCTAGCCCTACCCTAAACTTAGCCCTAGCCCTAGCCCTAACCCTTAACCTTAACCATAACTCTAACCCTAGCCCTCGCCCCTAGGCCTAGCCCTAGACCCAACCCTAACCTTAACCTTAACCATAACCCTAACTCTCACCCTAACCTAATGTAAACCCTAACCCTAAACTTAACCCTAACCCTAACGTGAACCCTATGCCTACCCCTACCCCTAACCCTAACCAAACCCGAACCCAAACCCAAACCATAATCCTAACCAGAACCCTAACCGACATCAACATGGAACACCAACCCAAACCCGAAAGCCTAACCCGAACAACAAAACGAACCCCAACCCCCACCCCAAACCCAGCACCAGCCCCAACCCCAGGCCCAGCAACAGCCCAGATCCAAAGCGAACCTGAAACCAAACCTGAACCCAAATCCTAACAATAACCTCTAACCCTAAACTGAACCCAAACTCGAACCCGAACCCAAATCCTAATCCTAACCAGAACCCTAATCTGACCCCAAAATGGAACACCAACCCAAACCCTAACCCTAACCTGAACCACAACACTAACTCCAACCCCAGAACTAACTGCAGTCCCAGCCCCATCCCCAGTTCCAACCCGAACCCGAACCTGAACACTAAAGATAAACTCTAACCCAAACCCGAACCCGAACTCGAACCCGAACCCCGACCCGAGGCCTAGCCGTAGCTCTAACACTAACCTTAACCTGAACCCGAAGTGCAACCCGAACCCTAGACCTAGCCCTAGCCCTAGCCCTAACCCTAAACCTAACCTGTAAACCTAACCCTAAACTTAAACATAAACCTATCCCTAACCTCTAACCTTAACCCTACCCTAACCCTAACCCTAAGCTGAAAGTGAACCCTAAACCTAACCCTAACCCTAACCATAACCCTAAACCTAACCCAAAACCTAACCAGAACCCTAGCCCAAAACTGAACCCTAACGCTGACAATAACACTAACATCAAACCCTAACCATAACCCTAACCCGTAAGTGAACGCCAAATCAAAACTGAACCTGAACCCGACCCCTAACACTAACCCTAATCCTAACACAAAATCTAAACCTAAACCTAACCCTAAACTCTAATATTAACCCTAACCCTAACCCTAACCCTAGCCCTAGGCCTATCACTAGCACTAAACCTAACCCTAACCTGTAACCGTAACCCTAACCCTATTCCTAACCTCTAACCTTAACCCTAACCTAACCCTAACCCGAAGCTGAAAGCGAACACTAACCCTAACCATAACCATAACCATAACCATAACCCTAAATCTAACCTGAAACCTAACCGGAACCCTAGCCCAAAACCAAACCCTAACACTTACACTAACACTGACGTCTAACCCTAACCATAACCCTAACACGTAAGTGAACACCAAACTGAAAATGAACCCAAACCCGACCCCTAACCCTAACCCTAATCCTAACGCTAAACCTAAACCTAAACCTAACCCTAACCTCTAACATTAACCCTAACCCTAACCCTAACCCTAACCGTAACCCAAGCCCTAGTCCTAGCCCTAGCCCTAACCCTAACACTAACCCAACCCTAACCCTATCCCAAACCCTAAACCTAACTCTCACCCTAAACTAATGTAAACCCTAACCCTGACCCTA
This sequence comes from Nannospalax galili, assembly GCF_000622305.1. NCBI lineage: Eukaryota > Metazoa > Chordata > Mammalia > Rodentia > Spalacidae > Nannospalax > Nannospalax galili. The sequence goes on from NW_008327208.1 coordinate 59,695, forward strand.
AACTGGACCCTAACCCTATCCCTAACCCTAACCCTAACCAAAACCTAACCCGAACACGAACCCAAACCACAACCAGAACCCTAACCCTAACAAGAACACGAAAAAGAACCCGAAAACGATCATGAACATGAATCCCAACCCCAACCCCAGCCACAGCCACAGCTGCAGCCCCAGCCCCAGCCCGAACCCAAACCCAAAGCCTAACCCTAACCCAAACCCTAACTCTAGCCCTAGTCCTAGCCCTAGCCCTAGCCCTAACCCTTTACCCTAAACCTCACCCTAACCCCAGCCCCAGTCCCAGCCCTAGCCATAGCCCTAGCCCTAAGCCTAACCCTAACCCAAAACAGAACCAGAACCCAAACCCAAACACAAACAAAAACCTGATCCATATTCCTAAACCTAACATCTAACCCTAACCCTAACCCTAGCCTGAACCTGAACCTGAACTGGAAACCAAATCCTAGCCCTAGGCCTAAATCTAAACCTAACCAGATACCCAAACCCAATGTTTAATGGAACCCATAACCGAACCCTAACTCTAATCCTAACCCTAACCATAACCTGCAACCCTAACCCTAACCCTCACACTCACACGAACCTAAACCCGAAGCTGAACCCTATCCTTAACCCGAACCCGAACCATAACCCTGACTGTGACCCTAACCCTAACCTTAACCTCTAACTCTAACTATAACCCTAACCCGAACACGAACACAAAACCGAACCCGAACCTGAACCTGAAATATAACCCTAGCCCTAACCTTAAACCTAGCCCTAGCCACAGCTCTAGCCTGAGTACTGGGCCTAGCCCTAGCACTAACCCTAACCCTAACCCTAAGCCTAACGCCAACCCTAACCATAAACATAAATCTAAACTTAACACCAAAACCATCCTCAACCCCAACAACAACCCCAAACGCTAACCCTAACTTTAACCCTAACCCTAACCTTAACCGCTAACCTGAACCCTATCCTTAACCTCTCATCTAACCCTAACCCGAATCCGAACCCGAACACGAACCCGAAACCTAACCCTAGGCCTAGACCTAACCCTAACCCTAACCCTAACCGTAAACCTAACCCTAAACCTAACATGAACCCTGAACTGGAACCCTAAACATAACCTGTATCCTAACACTAACCTGAGCCAAAACCCAAATGTGAACCCTAGCCCTAGACCTAGCCCTAGCCCTAACCCTAACCCTAACCCTAACCCCACTGTAAGCTCTAACCTAAACCTAACCCGAACCCGAAACCTAATGCGAACCCTAGCCCTAGCCCTAGCCCTACCCTTTACCTAACCCTAACCCTAACCATAACCCAAACTGTAACCGCTAAACCTAACCCTAAACCTAACCTAACCCTAACCAGAAACGACCAGAAACTGAACCTGTACCCAAACCGTAACCCTAGCCCTAATAATAAACCAAGCCCTAGTCTTAGCCCTAACTCTTAACCTTAACCCTAACCCTAACCCTAGCCCTAGTCCTAGTCCTGGCCCCTAGGCCTAGCCCTAGCCCTAACCATAACCAAACCCTAACCTTTACCCTAACCCTAACTCTCACCCTAACTTAATGTAAACCCTAACACTAAATTTAACCCTAAACCTAACCCTACCCCTAACCCTACCTCTAACTGAACCTGATTCCGAACCCGAACCCAAACCCTAATCCTAAACAGAACCATAACCCGACCCCGAACCGGAACACAAAACCAAACCCGAAACCTAACCCGAACATCAACACGAACCACAACCCCAGCCCCAAAACCAAGCCCCAGCCCCAACCCCATCCCCAGCCCTAGACCAGCTCCAAAGTGAACCTGAAAACGAACCTGAAACCGAACCCGAATGATAATCTCTAACCCTAAACCGAACCCGAACTCAAACCCAAACCCAGACCCGAGCCCTAGCCATATCTTTAACCCTAACCCTAACCCTAACTGTAACCTCTAACCTAAACCTATCCTGAACCCGAACCCGAATGCGAATCCTAGCCCTAGCCCTATGCTTACCATTTCCCTAACCCTAAAGCTCACTTGAACCTGAACCCAACCCCAAACCCTAGCCCTAGCCCTAGCCCTAGCTCTATCCCTAGTCCTAACCCTAACCCTCACCCTAACCCTAACCCAAACCGTAACCTCTAAACCTAACCCTAAATCTAACCCTAACGCTAACCTGTAACGAACCTGAAACTGGTCCCGAACCTGAGCCTGAACCCTTACCCTAGCCCTAACCCTAAACCTAGCACTAGCCCTAGCCGTAACACTAACCTTAACCTTAACCCTAGCCCTAGCCCTAGCCCTCGCCCCTAGGCCTAGCCCTAGCCCTAGCCCTAAACCTAACCCTAACCCTAACCTTAACCATAACCGTAATTCTCACCCTAACCTAATGTAAACCATAACCCTAAACTTAACCCTAACTCTAACCCTAACCCTAACCCTAACCTAACCCGAACTTGAACCCGAACGCAAATCCTAATCCTAACCAGAACCCTAACCCGACCCCGAAATGGAACACCAACCAAAACCCAAACCCTAACCCGCACCACAACGCGAACTCCAAACCCAACCTTAACCGCAGCGCCAGCCCCAGCCCCAGGCGCAGTTCCAACCCAAACCCGAACCTGAACCCTAATGATAACCTCTAACCCAGGCCCGAACCCGAACTCCAACCCAAACCCGGACATGAGGCTTAGCCCTAGCTCTAACCCTAACACTAACATGAACCCAAAGTGCAACACAAACCCTAGCCCTAGCCTTAGCACTAGCCTTAACCCTAGCCCTAACCATAACCCTAACCTGTACTCCCTAACCCTAAACCTAACCCTAACCCTATCCCTAAGCTCTAATCTTAACCCTACAATAACCCGAACCTGAAAGCGAACCCTAAACCTAACTCTAACCCTAAGCGTAACCCTAACCCTAACCCGAACCCTAGTCCAAAACTGAACCCTAACCCTAACCCTAACGCTAACACTAACACTAATGTCTATCCCTAACCATAACCCTAACCTGTATATGAACCCCAAACCGAAACTGAACCCGAACCCGAACCCGACCCCAACCCTAACCCTAATTCTAACGTTAAACCTAAACCTAAACTCTAACATTAACCCTAACCCTAACATTAACCCTAACATCTTACCCTAAACCTAACCCTAACACTAACCTGAACCCTAACACAAAATCAAAGACCATCTCGAACCCGAACCCTAACACTAACCCTAACCTGAACCCTAAGACGAACCGGAACCCAAACCCTAACCCTAACCCTAACCGTAAACATAAACCTAAACTTAATCCTAACCTCTAAACTTCACCCCAAACCTAACCCAAACACAAACCCAAACCTGATCCCGAAACCGAACCCTAAACCTAACACTAATTCTTATCTTAACCTGAACCTGAAAAATCACATGAAACCAAACCCTGACCCTGACCCTACCCCTGACCCTGACCATATCCCTAAACCGAACCAGAACCCTAAACTGAACCCGAACTGAATCCGAACTCTATCCCTAACACTAACCCTAAGCCGAAACGGAACCAAAACCTGAACCCAAACCTGAACCCTTACCCAAACCCTAACCCTGACCCTAAACTCTCACTGTAACCTGTACCTGAAAGCGAAAGCGAATCCCAACCCTAACCCTAACCAAATCTAGCCCTAGCCCTAACCCTAGCTCTAGCCCTAGCACCAACCCTATCCCTAACCCAAACCTCTAACCCTAACCCTAACAGCTAACCCTAACACTAATCCTACCTTGAACCCGAACCCGAACCCGAACCACAACCCGAACCTGAACCTGAACACTAACCCTAAACTGAACCCGAACCCGAACCTAAACCATAATCCGAACTCTAAACCTAACCTTAACACTAACCCTAACCTCTAACCCAAACCCCAACCCTAACTCAAACCCAAACCCTAGCCCTAGCCTGAGCCCTATCCCTAACCCTAACCCTAACCCCAACTCAAACCCTAATCGTAACCCCTAAACCTAACCCTAACCCGAACTTGATACCAAATCCAAACCGAATCCTAACCCTAACCTGAAGACTACCCCGACCCAGAACCATAACCCTAACCCTAATCCAAACCTCTAACCATAACCCTAACACTCACCCTAAGACGAACCCGACCAGAACCCTAACCCGAACACAAACAAGAACCTGAAAATGATCACGAACGTGAACCCCAACCCCAGCCCCAGACTCAGCCCCAGCCAAGGCGCCAGCCCGAATCCGAAACCGAGACCAAAGCCTAACCCTAACACAAACCCTAACCCTAGCCCTAGTCCTAGCCCTAGCCCTAACCCCAGCCCCAGTCCCAGCTCTAGGCCTAGCCCTAGCCCTGACCTTAAACCTAACCCCTAAATCCTAACCAGAACCCTAACCCTAACCCAAACCTTAACATGAAGCTGACCCCGAACCTGAACCCGAACCACATGAACCTGAACCTGAACCCGAACCTGAACCCGAACCCGGAACCGAACCCTAGCCCTAGCCCTAACCCGAACCCTAACATGAACCCAATCCAAAATCCGAACCCGAACCACAACATGAACCTGAAACCAAAACCAAACGAGAATCCGAATCCAAACCCGAACCCGAACCCAATCCATATTCTTAAACCTAACATCTAACCCTAACCCTAACCCTAACCCGAAACTGAACTAGAGTCTGAAACCAAATCCTAGCCCTAGCCCTAACCCTAAAACTAACCTGATCCCAAACCTGAACTGGAATACTAACCCTACACAAACCCGAAGATTAATCGAAAACGAACCGAACCCTAACCCTAACCCTAATCCTAACGCTAACCTTAACCCTAACCTGCAACCTTAACCCTAACCCTCACCCTCACCTGAACACAAACCAGAACCGGAACCCTAACCTGAACCCGAACCAGAACCAGAACTCTATCCCAAACATGAACATCAACCTGAAACCCAAACCGAACCCCAACCACTGCCCAAGCCCCAGACCCAGACCCAGCCCCAGCTCCACTGAACCCGAAACTAAAACCTAACCCTAAACAAAACCTTAGTCCTAGACCTAGCTCTAGCCCTAACACTAGCCATAGCTCTTAACCCTAACACTTACCTTAAACCCAGCCACAGCCACAGCCCCAACCCAAGCCCTAGCCCTAGCCCTAATCCTAACCCTAACCCTAAACCCTAACCCCTAATCCCTAACCCCAAATCCTAACCCTAACCCTAACACTAACCCCTAACCCTAACCCTAACCCCAACCCCAACACCAACCCCTACACTTACCCCTAACACTAACCCTAACTCTCACCCTAACCCTAGTCCTAGCCCTAGCCCTAGCCCTAGGCCTAACCCTAACCATAACCCTAAACCTAACTCTCACCCTAACCTAATGAAAACCCTAACCCTAACCCTAACCTGAATCCTAACCCTATCCCTAACCCTAACCCTAACTGAATCTGAACCCGAACCCGAACCCTAACCCAAACCTGAACCCTAACCTGAACCCTAACCCGAAACTCAACACTAACCCTAACAACAACCCCAACAACAAACCCAACCACAGCCCATAAACAGCCATAGCCCCAGGGCCAACCCTAACCCCAAACCGAAAACAAACCCTAACAGAACCTGAAGATGAACCCTAAAATCAACCCAAACCTGAGCCCTAACCCGAAATTGAATACTAACCCGAACGCCTACCCCAACACCAAACCCAACCACAGCCTCACCCCCAGCACTAGCCCCAGGGCCAACCCTAACCCAAAACCGATCCCGAACCCAAACCCTAACCTAACCTCTAAACTGAACCCGAACCCAAGCCCCAACCCTAGCCGTGGCCCAGCCCTAGTCCTATACCTAACCATAAGGCTAACCCTAACTGAACTTGAACCCAAACCCGAACCATAGCTCTAGCCCTAGCCCTAGACTAGCCCTCACCCTAACCCTAACCCTAACCCTAACTTCTAACCTTAACCTTAACCCTAACCCTACCCCTAACCCGATCTCAAAACTGAACCCGAAACCTAAACCTAACCCAAACCCGAACACTAATTGAACCCGAACATGAACACTAACCCTAATCCTAAGCCTGACCTTAACCTGCAACACTAATCCTCACCCTAATCTGAACCTGAACCCAAACCTGAACCCTAACCCTAATGCGAACACAAACGCGAACCAGAACCCTATCCCAAACCCGAACATGAACTTAAAACCCAACCTCAACCCGAAACCCTGCTCCTGCCCAAGGCACAGCCCCAGGCCCAGCTAGAGCTCCAGCTGCAGCCTGAACTCGAACCCAAACTCAAATCTGAAACTTAACACTAACCCAAAACCTAACCCTAGCCCTAGCTCCAGCCCTAAACATTAACCCTAACCCTCACCCTAACCCCAGCCCCAGCAACAGCCCTAGCCCTAGCACTAATCCCTAACCCCTGAACCTAACCCTAAACTTAACCCTAACCCCTAACATAACCTTAACCCCAACCCAAACACCAACCCTTCCACACTTACCCCTAACCCTAACACTAATTCTAACCCTAGCCCTAGTCCTAACCCTAGTCCTAGGCCTAGCCCTAGCCCGAACCCTAAACCTAACCCTATCCCTAATATTTAACACTTACCATAAACCTAACACTAACCCTGTCACTATAACCTAATGTAAACCCTAAACATAAGGCTAACTGTAACCGTAACCCTAACACTATACCTAACCCAAACCCTAAACCTAACCCCAAAATCAACCCCAACCCCAACACAAACGCCAACCCCTAACCCTAAATTTAACCCTAACCCTAACCTCTAACCTGAACCCTTACCCTAACCATAAACTCTAACCTAACCCTAACCAGAACCTGAACAAGAATCCAAACCCGAAACCTAGTCCTAGCCCTAGCCCTAGCCCTAGCCTTAACCCTAACCCGAACTCGAACCTTAGTCCTAGCCCTAGTAAAAATTCTATCCCTATCCCTAGCCCTAACCCTAACCCTAACCCTAAAAGTAACCCTAACCCTAAACCTAACACTAACCCTAACCCTAAACCTAACCTGAACCCGAACCTGAACCCTGACCGTGACCCTGACCCTAACCTTAAACTCTAACCTTAACCTTAAACCTAACTCAAACCAGAACCTGAACTTGAACCCTTTTCCTACTGCTAGACCTACCCCTAACCCTAACCCTAACCCTAACATGAATCCTAACCTTAACCCCAAACCCTAACCCTAACTCTAAACCTAACCCTAACCCGAAGCTGAACCCAATCCCACAGCCGAACCTGAATCCTAACCCTAACCCTCACCTGAACACTAACCCGAAACTTAACCTGAACCCAAACCCTAACCCTTTTCCTAACTCTAACCACTAACCCTAAGCCTAACTCGAACCCGATCCCAAATCCTAAACCTACCCCAAACACGAACCCAAACCGTAACCTGAACCCGAACACCAACACCACCCCCAGTCCCAACCCTAGCTCTAGCCCAAGCCCCAACATAAATCCGAACCCGAACTGGAAACTGAAACCTAACCCTAACGCAAACCCTAACCCTAGCCCTAACTCTAAGCCTAGCCCTAACTCTAACCCTAACCTTAACCCCTAACCCCTAACCTCTAACCCCTAACCTGAACCCTAAACCTAATCTGAAGAAGAAACTGAACCCCAATACCAACACCAACCCCAGCCCCAGCTCCAGCCCCAACCGCAAGCCTAACCCGAATGCCAACCCTAACTCTAACCTCTAACCATAACCAAACCCTAACCCGAACCCAAACCTGAGAACTAGCCCTATCAGCATCCCTAGCCCTAAACCCAACCTTAACCCTAACCGAACCCAAACCCAAACCCAAACCCTAATCCTAACCAGAACCCTAACCCGAACGTGAACACGAACACCAACCCCAACCCGAACCAGAACCCCAACCAGGACCAGAAACCTATCTCTAAACCTGGCCTTAACCCTAACCCGAACCCAAAACTGAAACCCAACCAGAACCCTAGCCCTAGTCCTAGACCTAAACCTAGCCCTAATCCTATGCTTTACCTGTAACCCAAACCCCTAACCCTAACCCTAAATCTAAATCTAATGCTAACCCGAACCCTAACAGCAACACCAACCCCAACCCGAACACTAACACTAACTCTAACCCGAACTCTAACCCAAACCTGAAACTGAACCCAAACCATAAGTCTAACCCTAAACCTAACACTATTACTAACCCTATCCCTAACCTGTAACCTTAAACCTAACCCTAACCCTAAGCCTAACCCTAAACCGAACCCGAAGGTGAACCCTAAACCTAACCCTAAACCTAAGAGTAACCCTAATACTAACCCTAACCCTAACCCGATATCTAACCCTAACCCGAACAGTAACAAACCCGATCCCGAACCTGAACCCAAAACACAACCTGAATCTGAACCTGAACCCGAAGCCGAACCCTAGCTCTAAACCTAACCTCTAACCCTAACCATAAACCAATCCGAAACCTGAACCTGAACCCAAACCCTAACACTATCCCTAGCCCTAACCCTAACCTGAACCCGAACCCGATCCCAAACCTGAATTAGAATACTAACCCTAACCCAAACCTGAAATATAATCAAACCCAAACCCGAACCCTAACCCTAATCCTAACCCTAACCTTAACCTGCAACCCTAACCCTAACCCTCACCCAAACACGAACCTGAACCCTAACCCTAACCCTCACCCGAACACGAACCTGAACCCTAACCCAAACCCAAACCCGAACTTGAACCACAACCATAACCCTATCCCGAAAGTGAACATGAACCCGAAAGCCAACACCAACCCCAACCACTGCCCAGCCCAAGCTCCAGCCTGAACACAAAACTGAACATGAACCCTAACCCTAACCATAACCCAAACCCTAAAACTAGCCCTAACCCTAGCTCTAGCCCTAGCCCTAACCCCTAACCCTAACCCTCACCCTAACCCCAGCCACAGCCACAGCCACAGCCCTACACATAGCGCCAGCCCTAACTCTGGCCCTAAATAACCCTAGCCCTAACCCCTAACCCAAACCTGAACCTTAACCCTAAACTCTAAACCGAACCCGAACCCGAACCCCAGCCCTAGCCATAGCCCTGCCCTAGACCTAAACCTAACCATAACTCTAACCCTAACTGAACTTGAACCCAAACCAGAAACCTAGTTCTAGCCCACACCCTAGTGCTAGGCCTAATACTAACCCTGACACTAAACCTACCCTCTAACCTTAACCCTAAACCTAACCCTAACCCAAACCCAAACCCGAAACCTAAACCTAGCCCTAGCCCTAGCCCAAGCTCTAACCCTAATCCTAACCCAAACACAATCCTATACCTGAACCCGAATCCTAACCTTAACCCAAACTCGAACACTAATCGAACCCGAACCCAAACACTAACCCTAATCCTAAGCTTAACCCTAACCTGTAACACTAACCCTCACCCTAATCCAAACCTGAACCTGAACCTAAACACTAACCCTAACCCGAACACGAAAATGAAATAGAACCCTAATCCGAAACCCTAACTCGAACCCGAACATGAACCTGAAACCCAACCACAGCCCCAAACACTGCCCAGCCCAAGCTCCAGCCTGAACCCGAGACTGAACCCAAACCCTAAACCTAACCGAAACCCTAAACTTAGCCCTAACCCTAGCTCTAGCCCTAGCCCTAAATGCTAACACTAACCCTTACCCTAACCCCAGCCACAGCAACAGCCACAGCCCTAGACCTAGCCCCAGCCCTTAACCCTAACCCCTAATCCTAACCCTAACCTTAGACCTAACCCCTAACCCTAACCCGAAACCTAACTCTAATCTTTAAACCGAACCCAAACCCGAACCCCAGGCCTAGCCATAGACCAGCCCTAGCCCTAAACCTAACCATAACTCTACACCTGACTGAACTTGAAACCAAACCCGAACCCTAGCTCTAGCCCTAGACCTAGTGCTAGGCCTAACCCTAACCCAGACACTAAACCTAACCTCTAAACTTAACCCTAAACCTAACCCTAACCCAAACCTGAACCCGAAACCTAATCCTAGCCCTAGCCCTAGCCCTAGCTCTAACCCTAACCCTAACACACACCCGATCACAATCCTGACCCCGAATCCTAAACCTTACCCAAACCCGAACACTAATCAAACACGAACCCAAACACTAACCATAATCTTAAGCCTAACCTGTAACACTAACCCTCACCCTAATCCGAACCTGAACCCGAACCTGACCCTAACACTAACCCAAACCAGAACCTTAGCCCTAGCCCTAATAAAACCCTGTCCCTATCCCTATCCCTAGCCCTAACCCTAACCCTAAACCTAAATGTAACCCTAACCCTAAACCTAACACTAACCCTAACCCTATTCCTAACCTGAACCCGAACATGAACCCTGACGGTGACCCTGACCCTGACCTTAAACTCTAACCCTAACCCTAACCCAAACCAGAGCCCGAACCCGAACCCTATTCTTACCACTAGACCTAGCCCTAGCCCTAGCCCTAACCCTAACCCTAACACGAATCCTAACCCTAACCCCAAACCCTAACCCAAACCCTAACCCTAAACCTAACCCTAACCCGAAACTGAACCCAATCCCGAAGCCGAACCTGAATCCTAACACTAACCCTCACCTGAACACTAACCCGAAACTTAACCTGAACCCAAACCCTAACCCTTTCCCTAACTCTAACCACTAACCCTAAGACTAACTTGAACGCGATCCCAAACCCTAACCCTAACCCGAACACGAACCCAAACCATAAACTGAACCTGAACCTCAACCCCAAACCCACCCCCAGTCCCAAGCCTAGCCCCAGCCCAAGCCCCAACGTAAACCTGAATCCGAAACGGAACCTGAAACCTAACCCTAACTCAAACCCTAACCTTAGCCCTAACTCTAGGCCTAGCCCTAGCTCTAACACTAACCCTAATCCTAACCCTAACCCTAACCCTAACCATAAACCTAACCCTATCCCTAACCCTAACCCTAACCCTAACCCCTAACCCCTAACCCCTAACCCGAACCCAACCCTAACCTGAACAAGAAACCAAACCTCAATGCCAACACCAACCCCAGCCCCAGCTCCAGCCCCAAACCCAACCACAACCCGAATGCCAACCCTAACCCTAACCGCTAACCATAACCCAAACCCGAACCCGAACCCAAACCTGAGAACTAGCCCTAGGCCCACCCCTATTCCTAAACCCAACCCTAACCCTAAACAAACCTGAACCTGAGCCCAAACCCTAATCCTAACCCCAACCCTAACCAGAACCAGAACACAAACCCCAACCCCAACCCGAACACGAACCCAAACCTGAACCAGAAACCTATCTCTAAACCTGGCCCTAACCCTAACCCAAACCCGAACCCGAAACCCAACCCAAACCCTAGCCCTAGCCCTAGCCCTAACGCTAGCCCTAAACCTATGGTTAACCTGTAACCCTAACACCTAACCCTAACCCTAACCCTAACCCTAAATCTAAACCTAATGCTAACCCGAACCCTAACAGCAACACCAACCCAACCAGAACCCTAACACTAACTCTAACCCGAACTCTAACCCAAACCTGAAACCGAAACCAAACTCTACCTCTAACCCTAAACCTAACACCAACCCTACCCCATCCCTAACCTCTAACCTTAAACCTAACCTTAACCCTAACCCAAACCCGAAGGCGAACCCTAAACCTAACCCCAACCCTAACAGAAACCCTAACACTGACCCTAACCCTAACCCGATCCCTAACACTAACCCAAACCCTAACATGAGCCCGATCCTGAACCCAAACCCAAAATACAACCAGACCTGAACCCGAACCCGAACCCGAACGCTAGCTCTAAACTTAACCTCTATCCCTAATCCTAACCCGATCCCGAACCCGAACTTGAACCCAAACCCTAGCACTAGCACTAGCCCTAATCCTAACCCTAACCTGAACCCGAACCCGATCCCAAACCTGAATCTGAATCCTAACCTTAACCCAAACCTGAAATTTAATCGAACCCTAACCCGAACCCTAAACCTAATCCTAACCCTAACCCTAACCTGCAACCCTAAGCCTAACCCTCACCCAAACACGAACCTGAATCCTAACCCAAACCCGAACCCGAACTTGAACCACAACCAGAACCCTATCCCAAACCAGAACATGAACCCGAAACCCAACCCCAACCCCAACCACTGCCCAGCCCAAGCTCCAGCCTGAACCTGAAACTGAACCTGAACCCTAACCCTAATCCAAACCCTAAACATAGCCCTAAACCTAGCTCTAGCCCCAGCCCTAAGCCCTAAACCTAACCCTCACCCTAACCCCAGCCACACCCACAGCAACAGCCCTAGACCTAGCCACAGCCCTAACCCTAACCCTAATCCTAAACCTGAGCCTAGCCATAAACCCTAACCCTAACCTCTAAACTGAACCCGAACCCGAACCCAAACCCCAGTCCTAGCCATAGCCCAGCCCTCGCCCTAACCATAACCCTAACCATAAAACTAACCCTAACTGAACTTGAACCCAAACATGAAACCTAGCTCTAACCCTAGCCCTAGCGCTAGCCCTAACCCTAACACTAATACTAAACCTAACCTCTAACATTTACCCTAACCTGAACCCGAACCCAAACCCTAACCCTAACCCTAGCCCTAGCCCTAGCCCTAACTCTAACACTAACCCTAAACCAAAACCAATCCCAAATCTGAACCTGAATCCTAACCCTAACCCAAACCCGAACACTAATCAAAGCCGAACCTGAACACTAACCCTAATCCTAAGCCAAAGCCTGACGTGCAACACTAACCCTCACCCTAATACGAACCTGAACCTGAACCTGAACCTGAACCTGAACCTGAACCTGAACTTGAACCTGAACCCTAACCCTAACCCTAACCTGAACACGAACCTGAACCAGAACTGTGGCCCAACCACTGCCCCAGACTCAGGCCCAGCTCCAGCTCCAGCCTGAACACGAACCCAAACACGAATCTGAAACCTAACCTTAACCCAAACACTAACCCTAGCACTCGCCCTAGCCCCAGCCCTAAACATTAACCCTAACGCTCACCTTAACCCCAGACTCAGCTCCAGAGCAAACCCTAGCCCTCATCCCTAAACCTTAAACCTACCCCTAACACTAACCCTAACCCCTAACCTAACCCTAACCCCAACCCCAACATCAACCCCCACACCCCTACCCCTAACTCTAACCCTAACCCTAACCCTAATTCTAACCCTAGTCCGAGACCTAGCCCTAGTCGTAGGCCTAGCCCTATTCCTAACCCTAATCATAACATTTAACCCTAATCATAACCCTAACCCTAACCTTGTCACAATAACCTAATGTAATCCCTAACCCTAAGCCTAACCGTAACCCTAACCCTAACCCTATCCCTAACCCAAACCCTAAACCTAACCCCCAAACTAACCCTAACCCCAACACCAACACCAACCCCTAACCCTAACTTTAACCCTAACCCTAACCCTAACCCCTAAACTGAATCCTTACCCTAAGCGTAACTTCTAAACTGATGCTAACCCGAACCTGAAACAAAACCGAAACCCGAAACCTAGCCCTAGCCGTAACCCTGACCCTAACCCAAACCTGAACCTTAGCCGTAGCCCTAGTCCTAACCCTATCCCTAGCCCTAACCTTAACCCTAACCCTAACTGCAACCCTAACCCTAAACCTAACCCTAACCCTAACCTGAACCCGAAACCAAACCCTGACCGTGACCTTGACCCTGATCCTGACCCTGACCTTTACCTCTAACCCTCACCCTAACCCTAACCAAAACCGGAACCCAAACCCGAATCCTATTCCTACTTCTAGCCCTAGCCCTAGCACTATCCCTAACCCTAACCCGAACACGAATTCTAACCTTAACCCCTAACCATAACCCTAACCCTAACCCTAAACCTAACCCTAACCCCAAACTGAACCCGATCCCAAAGCCAAACCTGAATCCTAACCCTAACCCTCACCTGAAGACTAACCCGACTCTTAACATGAACCCGAACCCTAACCCTTTCCCTAACTCTAACCACTAACACTAAGCCTAACCCAAACCCTAAACCGAAACCTAACCCTAACCCTAACCCAAACCCAAACCCGAACACAAACCCAAACCCCAACCCCAACCCCAGTCTCAGCCCCAGCCCCAGCCCAAGCCCCTACATAAACCCGAAACCGAACCGGAACCTGAAACCTAACCCTAACTCAAACCCTAACCTTAGCCATAACCCTAGGCCTAGTCCTAGCCCTAACCCTAACCCTAACCCTATCACTAACCCTAACCCTAACGCCTAATGCCTAAACCCTAAGCCGAACCCGAACTCTAACCTTAAACTGAACACAAAATGGAACCCCAACCCCAACACCGTCCCCAGCCCCAGCCTCAGCCCCAAGCCCAACCCGAACCCCAATGCCAACTGTAACCCTAACCTCTAACCCTAACCCGAACCCAAACCTGAGACCTAGACCTAGGTACAGCCCTAGTGCTCATCCTAACCCTAACCCTAACCCCTAACCCCTAACCGGAACCCTTACCCTAACCCTAAACCTAACCTCTAACCTAACCCTAACCCAAACCCCAACCCCAACCCCGACCCCAAACCCAGCTCTAGCCACAAGCCCAAACCCAACCCAAACCCGAACCAGAACCTGAACCAGAAACCTATCCCTATCCCTAGTCCTAACCCTAACCCGAACCCAAACCCCAACCCAAACCCTAGCTCTAGCCCTTCTAGCCCTGACCCTAGCCCTCAAACTGTCCCTAAACTGTAATCCTAAACCTAACCTTAACCCTAAACCTAAACCTAAGCCTTACCCGAACCCTAAAACCAACACCAACCCAAACCCATACCCTAACACTAACTCTAACACAAACTCTAACCCTAACTCGAACTCTAACCGAAACCTGAAACTGAAACCAAACCCTAACTCTAACACTAAACCTAACACTAACCCTAACCCCATCCCTAACCTCTAACCTTAACCCTAAACATAACCCGAACCCGAAGGCAAACCCTAAACATAACCCCAACCCTAACAGTAACCCTAACACCTACCCTAAGCCTAACCCGATCCCTAACCCTAACCCAAACCTAACACAAACCCGATCCCAAAAATGAACCCAAACTACACCCGAACATGAACCAGAACCCGAATCCGAACCAGAGATATAAATGTAACCTCTAACCCTAACCCTAACCTGGTCCTGAACCCAGACCCGAACCCTGGCATTAGCCCTAGCCCTAACCCTAACCCTAACCTGAACCCAAACCCAATCCCAATCCCATCCTGAATCTGAATCCTAACCCTAACCCAAACCAGAACTCTAATCAAACCCAAACCCTAATCCTAACCCTAATCCTAACCCTAACCCTCACCTGAACCCGAACACAAACCTGAACCCTAACCTTAACCCGAACCCAAACTCGAATCAGAACCAACCCTATCCCAAACCTGAACATGAACCTGAAACCCAACCCCACCCTCAACGACTGCCCAGCCCAAGCTCCAGCCTGAACCCGAAACTGAACCTGAAACCTAAACCTAACACAAACCCTAAACATAGCCCTAACACTAGACCTAGCCTTAGCCCTAACCCATAACCATAAGCTCACCCTAACCCCAGCCACAGAGACAGACCTAGAATTAGACCCAGCCCTAACCCTAACCCTGAGCCTTAACCCTAACCCTAATCCCTAACCCTAACCCAAAACCTAACCCTAACCCTTAACCCTAACCCTAACCCTAATCCCAGGCCCAGCCCCACCCCTAGACCTAGCCCTAACCCCAACCATAACCCAAACCCTTAACCCTAAACTTAATCCCAATTACAAAACCAACCGCTACACCTACCCCTACCCCTAGAGTCTAATACTAACCCTAACCCTAACTCTAACCCTAGCCCTAGCCCTAACCCTAACCCTAACCCCTAACCCTAACCCTAACCCTAACTCTCACCCTAACCCAATGTAAACCTTATTCCTAACCCTAACCCTAACCTTAACCCTAACCCGATGACAAACCCTAACCCTAACCCTAACCCTAACCTAACCTGAACCCTCACATGAACACGAACCCTAACCTGAACCTGAACACTAACCCAAACACCAAACCCAAACCCAGGCCCAGTACCAGCCCCATCTCCAGGGCCTACTCCAACCCTAACCCAAACGCAAACCCAAACCCCAGCCCTAGCCATAGCCAAGCCCTAGCCCTAACCCTCACCCTAACCTGAACTCGAACCTGAACCCGAACCCTAGCCCTAGCCCTAGCCCTAGCCCTAAACCTAACCCTAACCCTAGCCCTAACATCTAAACCTAACCCTAACCCTAATCCTAACCGAACCCGAAACCGAACACGAACACGAACCCTAACCCGAACCACAACCAGAACCTGAACCTGAACATTAACCCAAACACCAACCCCAATACCAACCCCAACCCCAGACCCAGACCCAGCTCCATCACCATGGCCAACCCAAACTCGAACATGAACCCGAACCGTAACTCTAACCTTAACCTCTAACTGTAACCCGAAACTGAACCCGAAACCCAAACCTAGCTGTAGCCCAGCCCTTGCTGTAACCCTAACCCTAACATCTAAACCGAATCCTAACCCTAACCCTAACCTTAAAACTAAACATAACCTGAACCCTAACATGAACCCGACCCCAACTCGAACCTGAACCCTAACACTAACCCTAACCTAAATCCTAACACGAACCTGAACTTGAACCCGAAGCCTAACCCTAACCCTAAACATAACCCTAACCCTAACCATAACCTCTAACATTCACCCCAAAACTAACCCGAACACAAATCCGAACCTGAACTCAAAACCAAACCCTAAACCTAACACTAACTTTAACCTTAACCCGAACCAGAACCCCAACAGGAACCCGAAACCTGACCCTGACCCTAACCCTGACCCTGACCCTAACCCTAAACCGAACCCGAACCCGAACGGTAAACTGGACCTGTACCCGAAACCGAACACTAACCTTAACCCTAACCCTAAGCTGAATGCTAAACCAAACCTGAACCCCAACCTGAACCCTTACCTTAACCCTAACCCTAACCTTAAACTCTCACCCAAACCTGAACCCGAACCCAAAACCGAACCCGAAACCGCACCCGAAACCGAACCAGAAACCCAACCCTAACCCTAACCTGAATCTAGCCCTAGCCCTAACCCTTGCTCTAGCCCTAGAGCCAACCCTAACCCTAACCCTAATCCTAACCCTAACCCTAACCCTAACCCTAATCCTAACTTGAACCCTAACCCGAAACAGAACAGGAACCACAACCCGAACGCAAACCCGAACCATAACACGAACCTGAACCTGAACACGAACCCAAACCGTAATACGAACTCTACCCATAACCCTAACCCTAAAACTAACCTCTAACCCAAACCCTAACCCTAATGCTAATCCAAACCCGAATCCGAACCTGGATCCGAAACCTAGCCCGAGCCCTAACCCTAACCCTAACCCGAGCCCTAATCCTAAACTATAGCCCTAACACTAACCCTAACCCTAACCCTAACCCTAACCCTAACACTAACCTGAACTTGATCCCAAATCCGAACCCGAATCCTAACCCTAACCCTAACCTGAAGACTAACCCGACCCAGAACCATAACCCTAGCCCTAACCCAAACCTCTAACAGTAACCCTAACACTAACCCTAACATGAACCCGAACCTGAACACAAAACCGAAAATGAACCTGAAAGTGAACCCCTACCCGAACACCAACCACACGCCCAGCCAGAACCACAGCCTCAGCCCCAGCCAGAACCCAAACCCGAACTCGAAATCTAACACTAAGCCAAATCCTAACCCTAGCCCTAGTCCTGGCCATAGCCCTAGCCCTAACCCCAACCCTAACCCTAGCCCCAACCCCAGTCCAAGCCCCAGGCCTAGCCCTAGCCCAAACCCTAATACTAATCCCTAACCCCTAACCTGTAATCCTAACCCTAACCATAACCCTACCCCTACCCCTAACCTTAACTCTAACCCTAATCCTAACCCTAAATCTTACCTGAACCCTAACCCTAAGGCTAACCTTAACCCAAATCCTAAAATAAAACCTACTGTGCTTTCTATGGCAAAGCAAGCACTTAATAACAGAAGTGACACATATTTTTCTTGAACAACCTGACTGACATTGATGCCAGAGTCCTTTTACATACAACTCATAAAGACCTTTGTGACATGAGAAAAGCTACAATTTTTCATTTCAACTATAGTAAGTACCTCTTCCTATCCCCATTCCTTACTCTAACCCTAACCCTCAACCTAACACTAACACTAACTCTCACCCTAACCTAATCGAAACCCTAACCCTAACCCTAACCCTAACCCTAACCCTAACCCTAACCCTAACCCTAACCCTAACCCTAACCCTAACCCTAACCCTAACCCTAACCCTAACCCTAACCCTAACCCTAACCCTAACCCTAACCCTAACCCTAACCCTAACCCTAACCCTAACCCTAACCCTAACCCTAACCCTAACCCTAACCCTAACCCTAACCCTAACCCTAACCCTAACCCTAACCCTAACCCTAACCCTAACCCTAACCCTAACCCTAACCCTAACCCTAACCCTAACCCTAACCCTAACCCTAACCCTAACCCTAACCCTAACCCTAACCCTAACCCTAACCCTAACCCTAAACCCTAACCAAAACCTAACTCTAACCCTAACCCTAACCCTAACCATAACCCTAACCCTAACCCTTACCCTAATCCTAACTCTAACCCTAACCCTAACCATAACCATAACCCTAACCCTAACCCTTACCCTAATCCTAAATCTAATCCTAAACCTATTGCTAACCCTAAACCAAACCCTACCACAAAACCTACTGTACTTTCTATGGGAAAGCAAGCACTTAGTAAGAGATGTGACACATATTTGTCTTAAGCATCCTGACTGTCATTGATGGCAAGATCTTTTACATACATTAGAAACGTGGTTAAATGTGAAATGCTACTGTTCATTCATTTTCATTATAGTAAACACATTGTGTGAGAATTACTGTGTTTTATACAGGAACAAATGAACTTAGGTACAGATGCGACACATATTTTTATTAAGAACCCTGAGTGATTTTGATGGCATGTCCCTTTTGCATACAACTCATAAGGAACATGGTTAAATGCAAAATGCTACTGTTCATTCCTTTTCACTGTAGTAAATACAATGCGAGAAGTACTGTACATTCTACAGGAAACAAGCACTTAGATATAGATGCGACACATATTTTTCTTAGGAATCCTGACTGAGATTATTGGCAAGTCCTTCTTGCATACAATTACTTAGGAAGGTGGTTAAATGCAAAATGTTGCTGTTCATTTGCTTTCACTACAGTAAAAACATTGCAAGAAGTAGTATTCTTTCTAAAGGAAAGCATGCACTTAGATACAGATGTGACACATATCTTTCTTAAGCAACCTGACACATTTATGGCAAGCCCCTTTTGCATTCAATTCATAAGGAACGTGGTAAAACGCCAAATGCTTCTGTTCAGTCTTTTTAACTGTAGTAAATACTTTGCTGGAAGTACTGTTCTTTCTATGGTAAGCAAGCACTTAGATACGAAATCGACACATATTTTTCTAAAGCAAACTGACTGACATTGATGGAAATTCCCTTTTACACACAACTCTTTAGGAATGCGGTTAAATGCAAAATGCTTCTGTTCATTCGTTTATATTGTACTAAATACATTGCAAGAAATACTGTGCATTCTACAGGAAAGCAAGCACTAATACAGGAGGGACACATTTTTCTTAGGCAACCTGACTGATATTGATGGCAAGTCCCTTTAGCATACAATTCATAAGGAACGTGGTTAAATGCAAAATGCTACTGTTCATTCGTTTTGACTAGAATAAATACATTGAGAGAATACTGTGCTTTCTACAGGAAAGCATGCACTTAGATGCAGATGGGAAACATATTTTGCTAAGTTGCATGACTGACATTGATGGTAATTTTCTTTTACATACAAATCATTAGGAACGTGGTTAAATGTGAAATGCTACAGTTCATTCATTTTCATGTTAGTAAATACATTGCACGAAGTACTGTTCTTTCTATAGGATGCAAGCACTTAGATACATATGCAAAACATATTTTGTAGAGCAACATGAGTAACATTAATGGCATGTCCTTTTTACATACAACTCAAAAGGAACGTGGTTAAATGTGAAATTTTACTGTTCACTCGTTTTCACTACAGTAAATACATTGCTGGAAGTACTGTTGTTTCTACAGGAAGCAAGTACTGAGATACAGAATTGACACATATTTTCCTAAAACAACCTGACTGACATTGATGGAAAGTCCCTTTTACATACCACCCATTAGGAACATGGTTAAATGCAAAATGTTTCTGTTCATTCGTTTTCACTATAGAAAATTCATTACTAGAAATACTGTTCTTTCTACAGGAAAGCAAGCACTTAGATATAGAAGCGTCACATACTTTTCTTAGGTAACCTGACTGACATTGATGGCAAGCCCCTTTTGCATACAATTCTGTTAACTGAAGTAAGTGCATTGCTAGAAGGACTGTTCTTTCTACGGTAACCAAGCACTTAGATAAGAAATCCACACATATTTTCCTAAAGTAACCTGGCTGACATTGATGGCAAGCCCCTTTTGCATACAATTCTGTTAACTGAAGTAAGTGCATTGCTAGAAGGACTGTTCTTTCTACGGTAACCAAGCACTTAGATAAGAAATCCACACATATTTTCCTAAAGTAACCTGGCTGACATTGATGGCAAGCCCCTTTTGCATACAATTCTGTTAACTGAAGTAAGTGCATTGCTAGAAGGACTGTTCTTTCTACGGTAACCAAGCACTTAGATAAGAAATCCACACATATTTTCCTAAAGTAACCTGGCTGACATTGATGGCAAGCCCCTTTTGCATACAATTCTGTTAACTGAAGTAAGTGCATTGCTAGAAGGACTGTTCTTTCTACGGTAACCAAGCACTTAGATAAGAAATCCACACATATTTTCCTAAAGTAACCTGGCTGACATTGATGGCAAGCCCCTTTTGCATACAATTCTGTTAACTGAAGTAAGTGCATTGCTAGAAGGACTGTTCTTTCTACGGTAACCAAGCACTTAGATAAGAAATCCACACATATTTTCCTAAAGTAACCTGGCTGACATTGATGGCAAGCCCCTTTTGCATACAATTCTGTTAACTGAAGTAAGTGCATTGCTAGAAGGACTGTTCTTTCTACGGTAACCAAGCACTTAGATAAGAAATCCACACATATTTTCCTAAAGTAACCTGGCTGACATTGATGGCAAGCCCCTTTTGCATACAATTCTGTTAACTGAAGTAAGTGCATTGCTAGAAGGACTGTTCTTTCTACGGTAACCAAGCACTTAGATAAGAAATCCACACATATTTTCCTAAAGTAACCTGGCTGACATTGATGGCAAGCCCCTTTTGCATACAATTCTGTTAACTGAAGTAAGTGCATTGCTAGAAGGACTGTTCTTTCTACGGTAACCAAGCACTTAGATAAGAAATCCACACATATTTTCCTAAAGTAACCTGGCTGACATTGATGGCAAGCCCCTTTTGCATACAATTCTGTTAACTGAAGTAAGTGCATTGCTAGAAGGACTGTTCTTTCTACGGTAACCAAGCACTTAGATAAGAAATCCACACATATTTTCCTAAAGTAACCTGGCTGACATTGATGGCAAGCCCCTTTTGCATACAATTCTGTTAACTGAAGTAAGTGCATTGCTAGAAGGACTGTTCTTTCTACGGTAACCAAGCACTTAGATAAGAAATCCACACATATTTTCCTAAAGTAACCTGGCTGACATTGATGGCAAGCCCCTTTTGCATACAATTCTGTTAACTGAAGTAAGTGCATTGCTAGAAGGACTGTTGTTTCTACGGTAACCAAGCACTTAGATACAGAAATCCACACATATTTTCCTAAAGCAACCTGACTGACATTGATGGCAAGCCCCTTTTGCATACAATTCTGTTAACTGAAGTAAGTGCATTGCTAGAAGGACTGTTCTTTCTACGGTAACCAAGCACTTAGATAAGAAATCCACACATATTTTCCTAAAGTAACCTGGCTGACATTGATGGCAAGCCCCTTTTGCATACAATTCTGTTAACTGAAGTAAGTGCATTGCTAGAAGGACTGTTCTTTCTACGGTAACCAAGCACTTAGATAAGAAATCCACACATATTTTCCTAAAGTAACCTGGCTGACATTGATGGCAAGTCCCTTTTGCATAGAATTCATAAGGAACGTGGTTAAATGCAAAATGCTACTCTTCATTCGTCATCACCACAGTAAATACGATCCAAAAAGTACTATGGTTCCACAAGGAAATAATGGATTTAGATTCACAAGCGACACATATTTGTTTTAAGCTACCTGACTGACATTGATGGCAAGTCCTTTTTATATACAACTCTTTAGAACTTGTTAAGTGAAAAATGCTTCTCTTCATTCGCTTTGACTTTAGTAAATACATTGCTAGAAGCATTTTTCTTTCTACAGGAAGCAAGCACTTATAAACAGAAGGGACACATATTTTTCTAAACCAACCTGACTGACATTGATGGCAAGACCCTTTGCATTCAATTCATAAGGAACGTGGTTGAACTCAAAGTGCTTCTGTTTTTTACTTTTCACTGTAGTAAATACGTTGCTAGATATACTGTTGTTTCTACAGTAAGCAAGCACTTAGATACAAAATCCACACATACTTTTGTTAAGCAACCTGACTGGCATTGATGGCAAGTCCCTTTTGCATTCAGTTTATAAGGAACGTGGTTAAATATGAAAAACATCTGTTCATTTGTTTTCACAGTAGTAAATAGGTTCCAAGAAATACTCTCTTTTCTACAAGAAAGAATGTACTGAGATACAGATGGGACATATTTTGTTTTTACAATACATGACTCACATGGTTGGCAAATCCCTTTTGCATATAATTCATAAGGAACCTGATTAAATGCTAAATGGTACACTTCATTTGTTTTCACTACAGTAAATACTTTGCAAGAAATATTGTGTTTTATACCGGAAAGCATGAACTTAGATACAGATGGGAGACATATTTTTCTTAACCTACATAACTGACATTGATGGCAAGTCCCTTTTGCATACAAGGAACGTGATTAAATGCCAAATGCTTCTGTTCTTTACTGTTAACTGTAGTAAATATATCGCTAAAAGTACTGTTCTTTCTTCAGTAAGCAAGCACATACATACAAAATCCACACATATTTTTCTAAAGCAACCTGAGTGACACTGATGGCAAGTTCCTTTTGCATACAATTCATAAGGAATATGGTTAAATTCATAATGCTTCTCGTCATTTGTTTTCACTACAGTAAACCCTTGTCAAGAACTGCTCTTTTTTCCACAGGAAAGCACGCACTTAGATATAGAAAGGACACATATTTTTCTAAAGCTACCTGACTGACATTGATGGCAAGTCACTTTTGCATTCAATTCATAAGGAAAGGGATTAAACGCAAAATCCTTCTGTTCTTTACTTTTCACTGTAGTAAATACATTGCTAGAAGTACTGTTCTTTCTACAGTAAGAAAGCACTTAGATACACAAGCAACACATATGTTTCTAAAGCAACCTGAGTGACATTAATGCAAGTCCCTTTTGCATTCAATTCAAAAGGAATATGTTTAAACACAAAATGCTTCTGTTCTTTACTTTGCAGTGTAGGAAATACATTGCTTTTCCTACGAATTGTATTGAAAAGAGTACTGTCATGAATGTCAGTCTCATTGCTTTAGAAAAATATGTGTCGGTTGTGTATCTAAGTGCTTCCTTTCTGTAGAAAAAACAGTAGTTCTAACAATGAGTTTATAATAGTGAAAACGAATGAACAGAAGCATTTTGGGTTAAAACACGTTTGCTACAAATTGTATGCAAAAGAGTATTGCCATGAGTGTTAATCTCTTTGCTTTAGGAAAATATGTGTCGGTTGTGTATGTAAGTGCTTGCTTTTTGTTGAAAAAACAGTAGTTCTAACAATGAGTTTATAATAGTGAAAACGAATGAACAGAAGCATTTTGGGTTAAAACACGTTTGCTACAAATTGTATGCAAAAGAGTATTGCCATGAGTGTTAATCTCTTTGCTTTAGGAAAATATGTGTCGGTTGTGTATCTAAGTGCTTGCTTTTTGTTGAAAAAACAGTAGTTCTAACAATGAGTTTATAATAGTGAAAACGAATGAACAGAAGCATTTTGGGTTAAAACCCGTTTGCTACAAATTGTATGCAAAAGAGTATTGCCATGAGTGTTAATCTCTTTGCTTTAGGAAAATATGTGTCGGTTGTGTATGTAAGTGCTTGCTTTTTGTAGAAAAAACAGTAGTTCTAACAATGAGTTTATAATAGTGAAAACGAATGAACAGAAGCATTTTGGGTTAAAACACGTTTGCTACAAATTGTATGCAAAAGAGTATTGCCATGAGTGTTAATCTCTTTGCTTTAGGAAAATATGTGTCGGTTGTGTATGTAAGTGCTTGCTTTTTGTTGAAAAAACAGTAGTTCTAACAATGAGTTTATAATAGTGAAAACGAATGAACAGAAGCATTTTGTGTTAAAACCCTTTTCCTACGAATTGTAATGAAAAGAGTATTGTCATGAGTGTCAGTCTCATTGCTTTAGAAAAACATGTGTCGGTGGTGTATACAAGTGCTTGCTCCTTGATGAAACAACAGAAGTTCTAACAAGGTGTTTATAGCAGTGAAACTGAATGAACAGAAGCATTTTGTATTAAAACAAGTTTCCTACTAATTGTATTCAAAAGAGTATTGCCATGAGTGTCAGACTCTTTCCATTAGAAAAAAATTGTCTCGGTTGTGTATCTAAGTGCTTGCTTTCCTTAGAAAGAACAGTAGTTCAAACAATGTGTTTATAATAGTGAAAATGAATGAAGAGTAGCATTTTGTGTTCAAACTTGTGTCCTACGAATTGTATTCAAAAGAGTATTGCCATGAGTGTCAGTCTCTTTGCTTTAGAAAAACTTGTCTCGGTTGTCTATCTAAGTGCTTGCTCTCTGTAGAAAGAACAGTAGTTCTAACAACGTGTTTAATAGTGAAAACGAATGAAGAGAAGCATATTGTGTTAAAACCCGTTTCTGACGAATTTTATTAAAAAGAGTATTGACAAGAGTGTCAGTGCCTTTGCTTTAGAAAAATATGAGTGGGTTGTGTATGTAAGCGCTTTCCTTTTGTAGAAAGAACAGTAGTTCTAACAAAGTGTTTATAATAGTGAAAAAGAATGAACAGAAGCATTCTGTGTTATAACACGTGTCCTACGAATTGTATGAAAAAGAGTATTCCCATGAGTGTCAGTCTCTTTGCTTTAGAAAAACAAGTCTCGGTTGTGTATCTAAGTGCTTGCTTTC
>NW_008327208.1:85323-85721 GCF_000622305.1 Nannospalax galili
TTGTATCTAAGTGATTGCTTTCTGTAGAAAGAACAGCAGTTCTTAAAATCTGTTTATAATAGTGAAAAACGAATGAACAGAAGCATTTTGTGTTAAAACCAGTTTCCTACGAATTGTATTCAAAAGAGTATTGCCATGAGTGTCAGTCTCTTTTCTTTTGAAAAATATGTGTCGGGTGTGTGTCTAAGTGCTTGCTTTACGTACAAAGAACAGTAGTTCGAACAATGTGTTTATAATAGTGAAACAGAAAGAAGAGTAGCATTTTGTATTAAAAACCATTTCCTACGTATTGTATTCAAAAGCGTGTTGCCATAACTGTCAGTCTATTTGCTTTAGGAAAACATGTCTCGGTTGTATATGTAAGTACTTGCTTTCTGTAGAAAGAACAGTAGTTCGAT
>NW_008327208.1:87684-93568 GCF_000622305.1 Nannospalax galili
ATGTCTCATTTGTGTATCTAAGTGCTTGCTTTCTGTAGGAAGAACAGTAGTTCTAACAATGTGTTTATAATTTTGAAAATGAATGAACAGAAGCATTTTGTGTTAAAACCCTTTTCCTACGAATTGTATTCAAAAGAGTGTTGCCATCAGTGTCAGTCTCTTTGCTTTAGAAAAATATGTATCGGGTGTGTATCTAAGTGCTTGCTTTACGTAGAAAGAACAGTAATTCGAACAATGTGTTTATAATAGTGAAAACGAATGAAGAGTAGCGTTTTGTGTTAAAACCCGTTTCTAAGGAATTGTTTCAAAAGAGTATTGCCATGAGTGTCAGACACTTTGCATTAGAAAAATACATCTCGGTTGTGTATTTAAGCGCTCTCTTTTTCTAGAAAGAACAGTACTTCTAAACAATGTGTTTTTCGTAGTGAAAACGAATGAACAGAAGCAGTTTGTGTTAAAATCCATTTCCTACGAATTGTATACAAAAGAGTATTGGCATGACTTTCAGTCTTTTTTGCTTTAGGAAAACATGTCTCCGTTTTGCATCTAAGTGCTTGCTTTCTGCAGAAAGGACAGTACATCTAACAATGTGTTCAAATAGTTGAATGAACAGAAGTATTTTGTGTTATAACACGTTTACTAGGAATTGTATGAAAAAGAGATTGTATGAAAAAATATGTGTCGGTTGTGCATCTAAGTGCTTGCTTTCTGTAGAAAGAACAGTAGTTCTAACAATCTGTTTATAATAATGAAAACGAATGAAGAGAAGCATTTTGGGATAAAATCCGTTTCCATGAGTGTTAATCTGTTCATAATAATGAAAACGAATGAACAGAAGCATTTTGGGTTAAAATCCGTTTCCATGAGTGTCAGTCTCTTTGCTTTAAGAAACTGTGTGTCAGTTCTGTATCTAAGTGCTTGTTTTCTGTAGAAAGAACAGAAGTACTAACAATGTGTTTATAATAGTGAAAACGAATGAACAGAAGCATTTTGGGTTAAAATCCGTTTCCTGCGAATTGTATGAAAAAGAGTATTGCCATGAATGTCAGTCTCTTTGCTTTAGAAAAATATGTTTCTGTTGTGTATCTAAGAGCTTGCTTTCCGTAGAAAGAACAGGAGTTCGAACAATGTCTTTATAATAGTGAAAACGAGTGAACAAAAGCATTCTGGGTTAAAACCTGTGTCCTACGAATTGTATAAAAAAGAGTATTGCCAGGAGTGTAAGTCTCTTTGCTTTAGCCAAATATGTCTCCGTTTTGTATCTAAGAGCTTGCTTTCCGTAGAAAGAACAGGAGTTCGAACAATGTCTTTATAATAGTGAAAATGAATGAACAGTAGCATTTTGTGTTAAAACTCGTTTCCTACGAATTCTATGCAAAAACTATTCCCATGAGTGTCAGTCTCGTTGCTTTAGAAAAACGTGTCTCGGTTGTGTATCTAAGAGCTTGCTTTCCGTAGAAAGAACAGGAGTTCGAACAATGTCTTTATAATAGTGAAAATGAATGAACAGTAGCATTTTGTGTTAAAACTCGTTTCCTACGAATTCTATGCAAAAACTATTCCCATGAGTGTCAGTCTCGTTGCTTTAGAAAAACGTGTCTCGGTTGTGTATCTAAGAGCTTGCTTTCCGTAGAAAGAACAGGAGTTCGAACAATGTCTTTATAATAGTGAAAATGAATGAACAGTAGCATTTTGTGTTAAAACTCGTTTCCTACGAATTCTATGCAAAAACTATTCCCATGAGTGTCAGTCTCGTTGCTTTAGAAAAACGTGTCTCGGTTGTGTATCTAAGAGCTTGCTTTCCGTAGAAAGAACAGGAGTTCGAACAATGTCTTTATAATAGTGAAAATGAATGAACAGTAGCATTTTGTGTTAAAACTCGTTTCCTACGAATTCTATGCAAAAACTATTCCCATGAGTGTCAGTCTCGTTGCTTTAGAAAAACGTGTCTCGGTTGTGTATCTAAGAGCTTGCTTTCCGTAGAAAGAACAGGAGTTCGAACAATGTCTTTATAATAGTGAAAATGAATGAACAGTAGCATTTTGTGTTAAAACTCGTTTCCTACGAATTCTATGCAAAAACTATTCCCATGAGTGTCAGTCTCGTTGCTTTAGAAAAACGTGTCTCGGTTGTGTATCTAAGAGCTTGCTTTCCGTAGAAAGAACAGGAGTTCGAACAATGTCTTTATAATAGTGAAAATGAATGAACAGTAGCATTTTGTGTTAAAACTCGTTTCCTACGAATTCTATGCAAAAACTATTCCCATGAGTGTCAGTCTCGTTGCTTTAGAAAAACGTGTCTCGGTTGTGTATCTAAGAGCTTGCTTTCCGTAGAAAGAACAGGAGTTCGAACAATGTCTTTATAATAGTGAAAATGAATGAACAGTAGCATTTTGTGTTAAAACTCGTTTCCTACGAATTCTATGCAAAAACTATTCCCATGAGTGTCAGTCTCGTTGCTTTAGAAAAACGTGTCTCGGTTGTGTATCTAAGAGCTTGCTTTCCGTAGAAAGAACAGGAGTTCGAACAATGTCTTTATAATAGTGAAAATGAATGAACAGTAGCATTTTGTGTTAAAACTCGTTTCCTACGAATTCTATGCAAAAACTATTCCCATGAGTGTCAGTCTCGTTGCTTTAGAAAAACGTGTCTCGGTTGTGTATCTAAGAGCTTGCTTTCCGTAGAAAGAACAGGAGTTCGAACAATGTCTTTATAATAGTGAAAATGAATGAACAGTAGCATTTTGTGTTAAAACTCGTTTCCTACGAATTCTATGCAAAAACTATTCCCATGAGTGTCAGTCTCGTTGCTTTAGAAAAACGTGTCTCGGTTGTGTATCTAAGAGCTTGCTTTCCGTAGAAAGAACAGGAGTTCGAACAATGTCTTTATAATAGTGAAAATGAATGAACAGTAGCATTTTGTGTTAAAACTCGTTTCCTACGAATTCTATGCAAAAACTATTCCCATGAGTGTCAGTCTCGTTGCTTTAGAAAAACGTGTCTCGGTTGTGTATCTAAGAGCTTGCTTTCCGTAGAAAGAACAGGAGTTCGAACAATGTCTTTATAATAGTGAAAATGAATGAACAGTAGCATTTTGTGTTAAAACTCGTTTCCTACGAATTCTATGCAAAAACTATTCCCATGAGTGTCAGTCTCGTTGCTTTAGAAAAACGTGTCTCGGTTGTGTATCTAAGAGCTTGCTTTCCGTAGAAAGAACAGGAGTTCGAACAATGTCTTTATAATAGTGAAAATGAATGAACAGTAGCATTTTGTGTTAAAACTCGTTTCCTACGAATTCTATGCAAAAACTATTCCCATGAGTGTCAGTCTCGTTGCTTTAGAAAAACGTGTCTCGGTTGTGTATCTAAGAGCTTGCTTTCCGTAGAAAGAACAGGAGTTCGAACAATGTCTTTATAATAGTGAAAATGAATGAACAGTAGCATTTTGTGTTAAAACTCGTTTCCTACGAATTCTATGCAAAAACTATTCCCATGAGTGTCAGTCTCGTTGCTTTAGAAAAACGTGTCTCGGTTGTGTATCTAAGAGCTTGCTTTCCGTAGAAAGAACAGGAGTTCGAACAATGTCTTTATAATAGTGAAAATGAATGAACAGTAGCATTTTGTGTTAAAACTCGTTTCCTACGAATTCTATGCAAAAACTATTCCCATGAGTGTCAGTCTCGTTGCTTTAGAAAAACGTGTCTCGGTTGTGTATCTAAGAGCTTGCTTTCCGTAGAAAGAACAGGAGTTCGAACAATGTCTTTATAATAGTGAAAATGAATGAACAGTAGCATTTTGTGTTAAAACTCGTTTCCTACGAATTCTATGCAAAAACTATTCCCATGAGTGTCAGTCTCTTTGCTTTAGAAAAACGTGTGTCGGTTGTGTATCTAAGAGCTTGCTTTCCGTAGAAAGAACAGGAGTTCGAACAATGTCTTTATAATAGTGAAAATGAATGAACAGTAGCATTTTGTGTTAAAACTCGTTTCCTACGAATTCTATGCAAAAACTATTCCCATGAGTGTCAGTCTCTTTGCTTTAGAAAAACGTGTCTCGGTTGTGTATCTAAGAGCTTGCTTTCCGTAGAAAGAACAGTAGTTCGAACAATGTGTTTATAATAGTGAAAATGAATGAACAGTAGCATTTTGTGTTAAAACTCGTTTCCTACGAATTGTATGAAAAAGAGTATTGCTAAGAGTGTCAGTGTCTTTGCTTTAGAATAACATGTGTCGGATTTGTATGTAAGCGCTTTCCTTTTAGAGAAAGAACAGTAGTTCTAACAAAGTGTTCATAATAGTGAAAAAGGATGAACAAAAGCATTCTGGGTTAAAACCTGTGTCCTACGAATTGTATGAAAAAACTATTCCCATGAGTGTCAGTCTCGTTGCTTTAGAAAAACGTGTCTCGGTTGTGTATCTAAGTGCTTGCTCCTTTCTGTAGAAAGAAAAGCAGTTC
This sequence comes from Nannospalax galili, assembly GCF_000622305.1. Lineage (NCBI taxonomy): Eukaryota > Metazoa > Chordata > Mammalia > Rodentia > Spalacidae > Nannospalax > Nannospalax galili. The sequence goes on from NW_008327208.1 coordinate 92,137, forward strand.
TAACAATCTGTTTATAATAGTCGAATGAACAGAAGCATTATGTTATTCTGTAGAAAGAACAGCAAGTTCTAAGAATCTGTTTATAATAGTCGAATGAACAGAAGCATTATGTGTTAAAACCCGTTTCCTACGAATTGTATTCAAAAGTATATTGCCATGAGTGTCAATCTCTTTGCTTTAGAAAAATATGTGTGGGGTGTGTATCTAAGTGCTTGCTTCATGTAGAAAGAATAGTAGGTCGAACAATGTGTTTATAATAGTGAAAACGAATGAACAGTAGCATTTTGTGTAAAAACCCATTTCGTGCGAATTGTTTCAAAAGAGTATTGATATGAGTGTCAGACACTTTGCATTAGAAAAATATGTCTCGGTTGTGTATCTAAGCGCTTTCTTTTTGTAGAAAGATAAGTACTTCTAACAATGTGTGTTTAGTAGTGAAAACGAATGAACAGAAGCACTTTGTGTTAAAACCCGTTTCCTACGAATTGTATTCAAAAGAGTATTGCTATGACTTTCAGTCTCTTGCTTTAGAAAAACATGTCTCCGTTGTGTATCTAAGAGCTTGCTTTCTGCAGAAAGAACAGTACCTCTAACAATGTGTTCAAATAGTCGAATGAACAGAAGCATTTTGTGTTATAACACGTTTCCTAGGAATTGCATGAAAAAGAGTATTCCCAAGAGTGTCGTGGTAGAACTACAGTTCTTTCTACAAAAAGCAAGCACTTAGATACACTACCAACACATATTTTTCGAAAACAAAGAGACTGACACTCATGGCAATACTCTTTTTCATACAATTCGTTCAGTTCATTCGTTTTCACTGTTATAAACACATTGTTAGAACTACTGCTCTGTCTACAGAAAGCAAGCACTTAGATATGCAACCGAGATATGTTTTTCTAAACCAAAGAGACTGAAATTCATGGCAATACTCTTTTGAATACAATTCGTAGGAAACGGGTTTTAACACAAAATGCTTCTCTTCATTCATTTTGACTATTGTAAACACATTGTTATAACTACTGTTCTTTATACAGAAAGCAAGCACTTTGATACACAACCGAGACATGTTTTCCTAAAGCAAAGAGACTGACAGTCGTGGCAATACTCTTTTGAATACAATTCACAGGATGCGGGTTTTAATACAAAATGCTACTGTTCATTCGTTTTCACTATTATAAACACATTGTTAGAACTACTGTTCTTTCTACGGAAAGGAAGCACTTAGATACACAGCTGAGACACGTGTTTCTAAAGCAAAGAGACTGACACTCATGACAATACTGTTTTTCATACAACACGTAGGAAACGGGCTTTAACACAAAATGCTTCTGTTCATTCGTTTTCACTATTATAAAGACATTGTTGGAACTAAAGTTCGTTCTACGGAAAGCAAGCACTTAGATACACAACTGAGACATATTTTTCTAAA
>NW_008327209.1:0-273 GCF_000622305.1 Nannospalax galili
CTTCTTGGATGTTTAACAGACATACCTTGAGATGTATACTAATTGGGTCAGGGACCATGAGTATCTCGCAAAATGTCTTGTAAAGGTGGTGGGTCATCTGACCTCTTGATCAAGACCATGAGCATCTCGCAAAATGTCTTGTAAAGGTGGTGGGTCATCTGACCTCTTGATCAAGGAGGCCAAGGTGACCCCACCAGGTGTACTTGATCCAGTGTCCAGTCCATAAAGAGGAGGGTCAACACAGAGGAATCATTTGCTCCATGCTTCCAAGAG
>NW_008327210.1:0-1501 GCF_000622305.1 Nannospalax galili
CTCTAAGCACATTCAAAAGACAAATTACATACTCCCAACATATAGTGGAACTCCCATATAGTGGAACAGAATACACATTCTCATTCCAAAAGGGAGGAATAGAGGCATACTGAGTAAATATCAGACCAAAACAAGACTGAAAACCAGCAGAGCAAACACCAAATCCAGTAGCCATGTCCAGCTTCTGGAACTTTACTTACAAAAGATTTAGATGGCTCAGGCTCTCCAACTTTGCTGTGTGAAGCATACATCTCTCTCTTGGGCTGGTACCACTCCCAGTATGCACCTCTTCTTGGCAGATGTCTCAGAGCTCTGGTATCATGAATATGTTCTTGGAGTCTCAATTGCAAACCAGGTTTCACCTACACAACTTCATGCAATGGCCTATCTGGGCCTTCGTTATGAAGGAGAAACCCTGCTGCATGCTGCCAAGCCTTGGCAGCTCTCTGAATCTGCTGAGGAAGAACCCATGACCCTGTCACTCTTGCATCTTTCATGCCTCTAAAGCCAGCACCAGGTGAACAACACTGCCAAGTTTTGCTGCAAGTTTGGAATGAACCCTAGCCTTCTTTATCTAGCTTTGAAGCTTTGCTCTTCAGAGGTTTTCTAGTAGAAAACCCCTGTAGCATTTTCCTTTTATAAGTTGAAGACTTAGCTGGGTATATTTTTGCTCTGGAGGCACTGTCTCCATTGTTTAAGGGCAAATTCAGGCCCCTCCTTAATCACTTTAACCTCCTTACCAAAGGGAACCTCTCCAGCACATGCCCTGGCTCCAACATTTATCTTCCTAGTGCTATTTTTCAATGCAAGCTGTACATTCTGATTGCCTTCTGCCCCATTTGCTCTTTTTCACTGTCGATCTGCATAATATTCACCATTAATAGCCATGCTGGCATTTCTACATTAGGCTGTCTTGAAATTTCTTCTGCCAAAAAATTAATCCATTGCTTTTCAATTTAGTCTCAGGCAAACTTTTTGGCTTGGGCAGACTTCAGCCAGAATCTTTGCCAAAATATCCCAATTGCTGCTTAAGACCTTATTTCCCTCAGGATCTACATTGCTTTCAGCACTACTTTCTTCCAGGGGCTTACTAGAATGGCTTGTGCTTACAACAATCAACTGCTTTTCTAGTCTAACTTCCAAAGACTTCCACATCCCTCCGAAAACTCAGATGGTCAGGTTCTTTACAGCCAACACCCTACTCCTGGTACTAATTACTGCATTAGTTACTTTTCTAACAGAGCAGCAGAAAAGTGACTGATACATGCTCCAAAGTCAGAAAGAAAAGAAAACTGCATTTTCTCCCTCATATATGTATTGTATATATAACTGTATGTATATATCTCTCTCTACAGATACACGTGTATATGAATATTTATGTATAAGTGTGACTATAGTACAGCATTGATAAAGGATACTCAAGAAAGGGAAACATTTAGTGATGAGGAAGGAAGGAATGCAGGCAAAATTACACCATTCATGAATAGGTGATAAAGCTATT
>NW_008327210.1:1738-3491 GCF_000622305.1 Nannospalax galili
GGTGAATGAAGCATGGCTTTGTTAAGAAAAGTCTATCTTTCTATATTTGTATATTCTTAATTGTATCATTACTATTTTCTTTTGGCAAGGATAATTAGACATGCTCTAACACTTTGCATTCCAAGTATAACTTGCCTGGCAGGGATGAAGATATTCTAAAGAGACACTTGTGCCTCAGACTATTGAAAAATGAACCCCAAGAAACAAATTTCTCCAGGAATGTCATTCTAGGAGAAAATAAAGTCTAAATTCTGGACCATGCAGACAGCAAACTTCCCTCAGAAAGACTGTTGCAACCTGTTAGATTACCTTACATGAGGGGCAATGAGGAGTTAATGGAGGATGGAACATCTTGACTGGGGACCACTTAAGTATACACAACTCTGACCTATACATAAGTCTAGACCTTACATCAGGACCCCCAAGTAGACTTGAGGGGATCACTGGTTCTCTTTGTCTTCCTTCCTAGTGTGATCACATTGAATAAATATCCCTTTTCTACTTTTCATTTCTAATTTCACTGTTTTAGTTGGCTAATGGAGGACAGGTGCCTAACATGGATTAATGGGGAAGAGTCTGTGACCCCATGTCTGGTAACGTAAACAGTGTCTCCTAATAATTAGAGTATATCAAACAACAGTTGTCTTGGGAGCATGTCTGTAAGTAAGCCTATAATTTTCTAGCTAATTTTCTTTATTTTACTTCTGTTAGTTGTATTTTTGTAAAGTTTTATGTTTCTGTTGTCTCTTAACATTCTTCAGAGGTACTACTTTTGACAAAGTAACCCAAACAGTATTTTTGAAATGACAGTACATCACCCACAGGACAAACAAAATGGGCTTCCAGCATGATTGACCTGAGAGCCAGTACTGATAGACCACTTAGTTGCCTAAAATTCATCACAGTGGGTTTATTAGCACTGATTCAAGATAAAACAACCATATGGTTGACTGGCTATGTCATCAGAAGACATTTTTTAGAAACAAGGAGTGGGAGTTCAGTTGTCAGATTCTAAATTGTGATGGACCAGTCCAGACCAGAGCACTCAGTCTGAGGGGAAGAGGGGATCAGAGAGTGGGCAAGGATTCGGTGAGTGACAAACAAGAACAACACAAGAGATGGTTGATGATCTGAATGCAATTTGCTAAATTGGAGCATCAGATTTTATACAAGTCACAGAACAAGATTGTGCAAGGATCAGGTTGATTTTATGGTTAATCATTTTGTTAGAAATACAATTCAAAATCAAAGCAATACAGTACAGTGTACAGTGTTCTTATCTAATCAAGCAGGTGCTTAGACTATTTGTCCTTTTCCCTTAGTGGTTTTGCAACATCAGCTACTTATAAATTTCATGGTTGGTAATTTTATGGTTCCATTTTCTCAATTTTGAGGTTTCAGTGGCCAAGGCCAATGACTAGGTCAGTGAAGTTGTAAAATAGCATCTTTCTTATAATAACTCCATATAACTTCTAAGGCTTTTTTCTCTGATCCATATTTTCCTATTCTTTCTTTCCATGTTTCTTATACTGCCCGTAATTGTTCAAGTATACTTTGCTGCACCAAGGTGGTCTGGATCTAGCTAACCTATCCATAAACTATAATGAATACCATGAAACTTTCCTTTCTTGAATATTTACCCATCTATTATTTCTTTCATAAACTCCTGTATGAGGAGGTGGTTCATCAGTGGGCTTGGGAATTGTAAATATGCTCTCCTTTCCCTTAATGGGATGTCATAGCCTACCTCCTC
>NW_008327210.1:4718-6266 GCF_000622305.1 Nannospalax galili
ACACAGGTACTATGATCGAAGAAACGGGGAAAATGTGGGAGGGGTTATTTAACTGGGAAAAGAGGGAGGAAAGGTATTGCAGAGGGTGAGGGAGGAAGGAGACACTATGGATGTTTGAAGGCCATAGGCTATCTAACAAAACTTCAGTGCCAGGCATGGGAAATTTCCATATTTATTGTTGGTCAGGTGATTCCAAGAGACTCCCCAAACAATGTAGGTCTTTGCCATTGCTCAGGTTATCTCACAGAACTTGAAGGTAAGACCCTATTCCTGAAGGTAAAGGTCACATATACATCAGACACAAGACTTGGCTTGGATGAACCAAGCTGGAATTGACCTGGAAGCCTGTTCCAAGAGGACTAGCTCTCAGGTTATGTGAAGACTCTGTCCAAGTTGCTAAGGATAAAAACATTCAATACTTCCACCCAGTTGTAAAGCCTGAAAACCACAACAATGACTGGTCTAGGAATATATCTACAGTGGTGCAATAGTGGCCCTTTTATTTGGAGAGTAGACACAGATGTCTAGTTGGACTTAAGGCTGACTCAACAGGAGAAAATTTGTGCTTGGTACTGTAAACATAGCCTTGTATTCATGGCTAGAGATGTTACAGATTATCAGCACTGATCACCAGAAATAAAATGTTTATTAATTATTTCCAGCACAAGTTAAGTTTCTCCTTCCTCAAGGATTCTGGATTGTGCATTGTATTACACCTGAATCATCATGCAACTGCTCCTTGATGCCTCCTAAGAATTTGCCAGCTACAGAGAAAACATTTGCTAGTTATCAAATTAATTCTTCAAAAACAAATGCATTTTGTCTGGTTTTGGAGATGTATGCTTGTTTTATGTTTGAATTATTCTCCTGTCAACAAGAGTTCTTTTCCAGTCTTTAATGATCATTTTAAATAAAATATTGCTATTTGGCCCAGGTCCACATCTTAATGGAGCCAGCAGCTTGCATGGGTAAGTTTGGCTGCTGTGCCCAATACACCTTGACTCCCTAGCCTCATTCACCCTCCCAGGTCCCCTACTCCAACTCTCTTCCTAGCAGGGACACTGCCCATCTCTTGTCGTGACACCCCAAACCTGTGGACTGAACTCTTAGTCCATAATCCCCACTGTTTCCTGATCCTTTGTATCCAGACCCATCCAATTCATTCCTCCTTGTATTCCCCAGGAGCCCTCAGGCCTCTTCTTTCTCCCACCTCCCTTTCCATCACTGGGGCCCAGCATCTTTCCTGGGCCCTGCTCCCAGGCCAGCCCAGCCCTCAAATTCCTGAGGCCAGCATCTTTCCTGGAAGGATCCAGACCTTAGGATAAAGCCTGAGAACATCTGATCCTTATCTGACTTTGGCCTCTGTGGGAAATCCTGAGCAGCAAGATGAAAGCAGTTTGGCCACTCCAATATAAAATCAAGACAGAACTTGAAGACTAACATGCCCAACAAGTAAATAAAAAAGGCACATAAATTTTACAAAAAGAAGCAGACCTAAACTCAACAAAGGAAGGCTTGAGTCTCACACAAAAATCAGAAACTACGAAA
>NW_008327210.1:7376-8070 GCF_000622305.1 Nannospalax galili
TTAAGAAACAAAACCCATCTTTTTGTTGTCTGCAAGAAACTCATCTCACTTTCAAGGACAGACACTATCTTAAAGTGAAAGGCTGGAAAAAAAATATACCAAGCAAATGGTACTAAGAAAAAAGAAGGCATTGCAATTCTAATATCTGACAAAATAGACTTTAAACTAAAACTAATCAGAAGAGATAAAGAGGGCCACTTCATTCTTATCAAAGGAACAATTGACCAAGAAGATATGACTATCATGAACATATAGTCATCAAACTCTGGTGCACCCAAGTTCATAAAATCATTACTACAGGACTTTAAGACCCAGATGACCCCAATTCATTAATAGTGGGGGACTTCAACACCCCACTGTCTCCATTAAATAGGTTAACAGGACAGAGAATTAACAGAGAGACATATGAATTAAACAATACCATACATCAATGGGCCTAACGAACATATACCAAATATTCCAACCAAGCACCAAAGAATATTCTTTCTATTCAGGGCCCCATGGAACATTCTCTAAAATCAACCATATACTCGGGCACAAAACAAATCTCAACAAACACAAAGACATTGAAATAATTCCATGCATGCCATCAGACCACAATGCAATAGAGCTTAAAATCAACATCAGAAGAAACCCTAGTAACCTCATGGAGATTAAACAACACACTCCTGAATGATGAATGGGTCAAAGGAGA
>NW_008327210.1:8161-9535 GCF_000622305.1 Nannospalax galili
CCATAAAGGGAAGTTTATAGCTCTAAGTGCCTACATCAAAAAATCAGAACACAAATAAATGACTTAACATTGTAACTCAACACACTTGAAAAGTAACAGCAAATAAAGCCCAAACTCAGCAGCCAAGAAGAAATAACAAAAATCAAAGCAGAAATTAATGAAATAGAAACAAACAAAAAAAAATTACAGAGAATCAATGAATCTAAGAGCTGGTTCTTTGAAAAGCTAAACAAGATAGACAGACCTTTAGCCCAGTTAACCAAAAGAAAAAAAGAGCCCAGTTAAAAAAGAAAAAGAAAGAGTACTCCAAATCCACAAAATCAGAGATGAAAGGGGAACATCACAAAAGTAACCAGAAAGATACAGAACATTACTTTAAAAACATATACGCTGCTAAATTTGAAAACCTAAAAGGAATGTATGGCTATCTAAAAGTGTGGGAACCACCAAAACTAAACCAAGAAGAGATCAACAGCTTAAAAAGACCAACAACACACAAGGAAATTGAAACAGTAATGCAAAACCTCCCAGTTAAAAAAAGCCCAGGACCAGATGGATTTATAGCAGAATTCTACCAGATATTTAAGGAAGATCTGCATCCAATACTACTTAATTTATTCAAAAAGATAGAAATGAAGGGAGAACTTCAAAATTCCTTCTATGAAGCCATCACTACTCTAATACCGAAGCCAGGTAAAGATACAACCAAAAAAGAAAAGTATAGACCCATATCCTTAATGAATATAGATGCAAACACACTCAATAAAATACTTGCAAACCGCATACAGACACACATCAAAAAGATCATCCACCATGATCAAGTCAGCTTTATTCCAGAGATTCAGGGATGTAAAATATACATAAGTCAGTAAAGTTCATAAATCATATAAATGGACTCAAAGACAAGAACCTCATGGTCATCTCAACAGATGTACAGAAGGCCTTTGACAAAAGTTGACATGCATTTATATTCAAAGTCCTAGAGGGAATTGGGTTGGAGAAATCATACCTCAACATAATTAAAGCCATATGCAACAAACCCACAGCCAACATCATTCTAAATGAAGAAAAACTGGAAGCATTCTCATTAAAATCAGGAACCAGGCAAGGCTGTCCACTATTTCTAATTCTCTTGTGATAAGACAAGAGCAGGAAATTAAAGGAGTAATAATTGGAAAAGAAGAGATCAAATTATCACTTCTTGGAGATGATGTGATATTATACCCGAGATGACAAAAATTCTACCAGAAAACTCCTAGAAATTATTAATATGTTCAGAAAAATGGCAGGTTACCAAATTAATCTACAAAAGTCTGTAGCCTTTCTATATACCAATAAGAAGCAATCAGAGAAAGAGTACATGGAAATACCCTC
>NW_008327210.1:10878-12713 GCF_000622305.1 Nannospalax galili
TGTGGTATATTCACACAATGGAATTCTATTCAGCATTAAAGAAATAAAAAATAATGAAATTTGCAGGTAAATGGATGGGTCTAGAAACTGTGATACTAAGTGAAGTAATACAGACTCAGAAAAACAAACCACATATGTTCTCCCTCATATCTGGATCCTAGCACCAAATTCTCATAAATCAGTATGTATTCAGACATAACTACAAGAAGCAGGATAATGAAAAGAAACCAAGGAGGTAAAGGAAAATAAAGAATCTGAAAAAGAACAACAGTAGGAATCAGGCATTAATAAGGGAGATATGGATAAAAATGTGGTTATTTTAATGGGAGAGGGGAGGGAGGGTTATACAAGGGACCTTGGGTATAAAGGGAAAGACAGAGGTCAAGAGAGGTGAGACCATAGGAGAAGGGAATTATTAAGGGAGAAATGGGAAAAATGGGGGCACTTTAAATGAGGAAACCATGGTGGAAGGGTTAGACAATGTGAGAGATAAATAATGCCTAGCTAGTTTAAAAAAACCCAGAGTGTACCATATTAATTGAACAACCTACTGACAAATTATACATACAACCTTTGGCCTTTGTCTAAGCTTTATCTATAGTGCATGTGGTAATTAAAAGTACCTGACTGGTGGAACTAATCTTCTTGGAGGTCTAACAGCCATATTTTGAGACCTATAGTAATTTGGTCAGAGGGACATAAAGGACAGTTTTTGCTCCTTGACCTCCTAGGTCAACTAAGATCCAGAGGACTATGGGCATCTTTCAAAATGTCCTGCAACTGTGATACATCTCCTGTCCTCTTGATCAAGGAGGCTGTGGAGACCCCACCATATGGACTTGAACCAGTGTCCAGTCTACAAGGGGAGGGTCAACACAGAGGAAAAATTTCCTCCATGCTTCCAAGTGAAGCTAGCTACAGTTAAGCAAGACCTTTGAATTATCTTCACATAGATGGAATTGGTAAAAGAAAGAGCCTGGGGCTCCTCCCAAGCCAATGTGACCCCTGAGGAACAGATTCTCAAACAGCCTTAAGAGTAAAAGTATATTGGTTTGTCTGGGCCAACTGTATGGTCTTAGACACCCAAAAGGAAAGTATAACCAAAGATTAAAGGGATCAATTTAATTCTTTAAGAGTCCATGTGTATAGCTAAAAACTACATAACAAGAAACAACGCCAGACAGAAGATACATTCTTTTGAGTTGTTGGCCAGGGTGGCCCAAGAGACTCCCAAACAGTAACCCTGCATAGAACTGGGAAAGTGGACAGCAGACCCCAATCTTGTCTAAAGGAATATTGACACCTGATTGCTGCTAGATAAGGAAGAGGTGATCTTTTTAAAACCAGGAACTCTAGATAGGCTGACTAGATTCAGCAGATGGACAAGCACTGGAGAACGGCTGGGGGTGCCAATAACACAGTGGAGAGTAACAGGTATTACAGAATATACAGGATACAGTGAGGGGGGGTGGGTATATAGATGAATAAGATTGTTTGGGATGTTCTATATGAAATACACATAAAAAATCAACAAATTTTTAAAAATGGGTTATACTTGAGGAAGAAGCATAAAAATTTGTTCCATGTTATTTAGTAGAGGTGAAACACATTACTATTGAAATCTACCCGCTGATTTTATATCCACGCTCAGCTGGATCTCAACGAGTAACTGACTATGACTAGTAATATCAGGCACATAGAGATTAGAGATGCATGTGCAAACATCTGTTAGTAGCATTAAAAATGAGTTTTTCTGTATGAAACAGTATATTTTAAAATGAAATGGAGATCTTTTTTAAAGGTTAAAACCTCATTCAGTTTTATATCTTACAGGG
>NW_008327210.1:12833-13717 GCF_000622305.1 Nannospalax galili
ATGCTAATGCTGTAATGAAATGTTTCTTCTAATCATGTGGTTATTAAATAAATAATTAAAAATATTGCTATTTAACTCTGGATTGATTTCTATTTGCAATTACAAACCACCAAATTATTACTTTTCAATTACATTATTTCCTCCCTCTTCTCCCAAGTATAAAGTTAAGTTTTAGAGTTATGGTGCTGCCCAATTCCTATTTGTCATTGTAGTATATCACAGTATTACCGTGTCTCTGGCTGTTCCCTGTAACTATTTCCATCCATTGCTGGTTTCTGGGTCGATGTTGTCTTTATCTGTTTACCTCATTTCCCACTTTGTGTTTAACTTACTTGTCTCCTTGAGTTTATGTTACCATCTGGAGGGTCCTTGCTTCAGAGAGAAGTGCATGTGCAGTAGAACCCTTCTCCAAGGCTGTTAAGCTGCTGCCAACTACAGCTAAGATTTAGCTCCATATATTAGACTATGGGTTGAATTGATACTAAGAGCAGTGTACCTCCCAATTTTTCTCAGTGGAGGAGATTGTGTCATATCCCTTTTGCCATCCTAGTTCCAGACAAAGTTCATTAACTGTATGGCTGTTCAAAAGTGGATCATCATTGCATAAGGATATTGCTATGACATAGGAATTTTACTCAAATTCGTGTGGTAATAGTAATAGCTATTTCAGTGAAATAGCTATGGCAACACGACCCACATTGGATATTAGGACTCAAACACAGTGCTTTATGAATAAGATTTGTTTTTCTAGCAATAAGTTGGTCCACATTAGAATTCTTTAGGCCAGAGAATGATATATTGCCAATATGACATATTTTTTTGCCATGCTGAGAGCTTGAATCAAAGGGATAGGCTATGACTTTAATTCCTCTTACCTACGTCTA
>NW_008327210.1:13766-15526 GCF_000622305.1 Nannospalax galili
AGAAACCAAAATTAAAGAAAGAATGCTCAAAGAAGAAGTTTTACAGGAAGTAAAGGGAGACTTTCATAGCCCAAACCATAAAGCAATTCTTGCTTTGCAAACAAGTATGCCTGGGAACCAAATCATAAATTTTTGCAAACAGATCCTGGTACTGGAGAAATAATACAGGCCTTAAATCTCCCACAGGCCCTCTAGAGATGAGACCCTTATCTACTGGGCAAGAATCCAGACCTGGATTCTCTACCCAACCCCCATAACTCTGTTTACCTACACAAAAGTAATTAAGTTCCCCTGCTGTTTGGCCTGTGTGACTACTACAGACTCCTGCTCTTCAGCTGGTCAATAGTAACCCCTCGTTGGATAATACAACGTCATTGTGAATTGTATGAGGTTGGTCGTTTCTCCTTTCTTATCTGTACTCTTTGACCTCCCAAACCTAACACCCAGGAGAGAGTTCTCAGGTACTAAGAGAGGGTTTAAACTCCTAATTTCCTAACAGGAAGCAAAACAGGGATTCAGTAATAGGGATAGACTCCTCCTTCCTTCTGCATGTGATGATCCAGGCTCTCTCTATACATATATCCATTGATCTTTGGCATCTCGGAGTCCACAACTGTGAGGCAAAAACTTTCCATTCAAATATATTCTCAGTCTCAGGAAGTCTTTTACGAGACAGAGATTGACATGGAGAAGAGGAAAAGTGCTATGATGAATACTTTTTAAAATTGTGAAATCAACCTTGGACCTGGGGGTACTGTATAGAAATGAAGAACTTGGACTTTGTGAATAGAGTACTATGGACAGTGCTGGCTGGGGTCAAGCGAGAACTGTGGGAAATCTTGAAATATCTTAGTGATAACTTCTGTAGTCATAATCAGAATGCAGATAGAAATATGAATGGCATGGGGTAGCTAATATTGCATGTTTTCTCTCATATCTGGAAGTTGTATGTATGGATGAGACCAGGTGGACAAAGAGTTGCATATGAATCAATGAAGGAAAACTTCAGCTATGTCTTGGGAGCTGTGTCCCTGACAATAAGAAAGAACTTCTAAAATTAAACATCACCAAAGCTACAATTAGATTCTTTTACTGTATCAGAAGCTTAGGTCATAGATCAGTCTCCCATTTTCCAAATTTGCACTCTAGGGGATGATCGTTTCCTTCAAAAGAGTCTAGCCTCACTATACATCATTTCCATTCTGATGTTTTACTCCAATTTTGGACTTTTAAAGAAGACTATAGTAAAAAAATATCCTTAAAAGGATCTCTAATCCACCGTGATTTTGGAGAAGAATATACTACTCACCTCGCTAAAATTTCTTTGAAACTTACAATGCAGCATCCAGGGAGCTGCTACTCTCTCCTGCTGGTCTGTCTGTTCCAATTTCATGAGTGCACTTGGTTTTGCTAAATGACCTTCTGCTTAAACTATCTGTGTATCTCAGGTGAATTCTATCCATCAAGAAGAACTGAGGAGAAACCTTCACTTAGTTTTACACACACACACACACACACACACACACACACACACACACGATAAAAACAGAAGAGGGATTTGGGGAAAGGAAGGGAGCCAGTTGGGAGGAGGTTCAAGGAATGGTAATGGACGAGAAAATACGAAAATGAAAACAGAAATTATATATACATATTCATATACATGTGTGTTAGAATATAGTAAAATTCATTATTTTGTAGGCTAACTAAAATAACAATAAAAAGGAAAATGTGAATGGTGAATACAATTCTGTGAGTCCTAA
>NW_008327210.1:16845-18232 GCF_000622305.1 Nannospalax galili
CAGTTCTATGCTGGTCAAGGATTCGTATCCAGATGTCCCTCAGTGCAAGTTCATCCACTGGAGTCTAGTCATCCTATTTAGAGTCACTCCCTTAAAGAAGGTCTATTCTCCCTCATCCCAAAGTAATCATTTGCCAATAGTTCTGTGGCTAGGGATGGGGCCTTCTTCCATTTCCCTTGTTCCATGCTGGGTTTTGTCTGATTGAGTCAACACAGGTCTTGTCCATGCTGTCAGCATTGCTGCAAATTCATATGAGCAAGTTTTCAGTGGCCTGAAAGTCTCTGTTTCCTATGTTCATGCACCAACCCTAGCTTTTATGATATTTCTGTACCTTCTTCTGAAATGGTCCCTGAGTTTAATATTGGAGTCCTATCCCAAAACACATACTCTGAAGTATCTTATTCTCTAAAACTTAGTCAGTTGTGGCCTTCTGTGACATCACACTCCGTTGTATGAGGAAACTTCGCTGGTGAGAGTTGAGGGATATATTAAAGGCCTTTGACAAGATTCAACAGGCATTCATGTTAAAAGTCCTAGAGGGAATTGGACTGGAAGCAACATAATTAAAGCTATAAACAACAAACCCACAGCCAACATCATTCCTAATGGAGAAACCTGGAAGCATTCCCATTAACCTCAGGAACCAGACAAGGATGTCCACTATCTCCACTCCTTTTCAACACAGTGCTTGAAACTTTTGCTAGAGCAATAAAACAAGGAAATTAAAGTGAAGGAGTACTAATTGGAAAAGAAGAGGTCAAATTATCCCTGAGATGCTACCACATAACCACGGACAGATGACTTAACCTTTGTGTTGCTCAGTAACCTGACCCACGAAATAGTTGGGAGGATTAATTAGATCAAATAAAACAAATAAAATTGCCTGATATATTGTAAACTTTCTATAGGAATTTATTTGGAATCAGAAAACAATTCAAGGGAACTCTCCTATTTACAATATTCTCTTAAAAAGTTATTTAGGAATAAACCTAATCAAAGTCATTAAAAATGTCTATAAAAGCATATCAGTTGAGGACTGGATAATGAAAGTGGGGTATATTTACACAATAGAATATTATTCAGTGGCAAAGAAATAAAATCATATATAAAAGAAGTTTAAACAGAGTTGCCTTAAAACAGGAGGACAATGTCTCTCCTAGACATAATAGGCTATCAACTAAAAAGTCAATTTTCTGGCATAGGCTATATTTGATCTAGTTGTGGATCAGTGGGATCCTATAGACACCTCAATGTTACGGTCTGTTACTACTGATCTTGGTTACCCTCCAGAACTTGATGGCAAGACCTTATTGTTGATCACCACATACTTGAGTCATAGAACATGGCAAAATCAGGCTGGTACTGGCCTGGAAGATTCATCCCTACT
>NW_008327211.1:0-1128 GCF_000622305.1 Nannospalax galili
CTCCCAGTGTTATGAATCCCTGGGAAGAAAAGAAACCTCTAAACACACACATATGCACACACACACACATGCACACATGCACACACGTATGCACACGCACACACTTTGATACACTCAGGCTTGAGAGTCTTTGGATATACCCAGACTCATTAAAAATTGGCCTCTCACCATTTGGGAAGGAAATAGATGAGTGAGTGGATTGTCTTAGATGTAAAGCATACGTGATATCTAAGTTGCAGCATGTGTTGCAACTGAATATCCATAGTCATCATATTAAGAGTAGGAGATGAGAATGGGCATCAGAGCCTCCTCACCCTCCAGGATACCATGAGAGAACTCTTGGGACATGTGGGCAGGATATCTGAAGATACTTGTGTCACAAGCAGATGAACCATTCCTTCTCCATGAAAGCATAGACAGAGCTCTAATATCCCAAATTATACTCAGTTTGCAAACCTCAGATCTATACAGCAGTTACTTGGTTGCCAGAGTGCAGGGCTCAGGAGAATGCTTAATATAAAGAGGAATGAAGGAATTGTTTTGTGGGTAGAAACATTCTCATACTTAAAATGGGGTGTTTACATGTCTCTTTAGTACAAAATTTCCAAACTTTACAGATAAATTGGTGAATTTGATTCCATACAAAAGACGTAGAAGAAAGCTCTTCAATCTGAGTTCTCAATTTTATTCCATTGATCAATGTGTCTTTTTCATGCCAGTACCATGCTGTTTTGTATTACTATAGCTCTGTGCTATAATTTCAAATGAGTGATAGTGATACTTTCAGCATTTTTTTATATTCTTCAGGATTTTCTGACTGCTCTAGGTTTTTTTGTGCTTCCATATGAAACTTGAAATTCCTTGTCCCCCCAATTTCTGTGAAGAATTGTGTTGCAGTTTTAATGGGATTGCATTGAATTTGCAGATTTGCCTTTGGCAGGATGTCCAATTTCACAATATTAATGCAATCCAGGATCGTGAAAGATCTTTCCATCTTCTATTATCATCTTACATTTCTTTAAGTTTTTATTAAATAAGTCCTCACTTCCTTGGTTAAATTTCTTTTAAGATATTTTATATTTTGGGTATCTATTTTAAATTCAGTTTCTCTAACGTCTTTCTCCATAT
>NW_008327211.1:1167-1831 GCF_000622305.1 Nannospalax galili
GTTAAATTTCTGTTAAGATATTTTATATTTTGGGTATCTATCATAAATTCAGTATCTCTAACATCTTTCTCCACGTTTGTTGTTGAGATATAAGAAAGCTACTGATTTTAGTGTTAACTTTACGTCCTGCTACTTTGCTAAATATGCTTATCGATACTAGGATTTTTTAAAAAGCAAAAAAAGTACACATTTGACAAAAGAGAGCATTTTCAACAAATGATGCTGTTCAAACTGCACAGCTACATTTGAAACCATGAAACTAGATCCATATATCTCACCCTGCACAAATCTCAACTCCAAGTGGATCAAGGTCCTCAGTATAAGACCTTGAATCTGATCGAGAGAAAAACAGGGAATATACTGAACTTGTAGGCATAAGAAAGGACTTTATCTACAGGACCCCAATAGTATAGCTATTCAGACCAACAATTGTCAAATGAGACGTTATGAAACTGAGAAACTTCTGTACTTTAAAGGACATCATTATTTGAGGGAAGAGGCAACCTACAGATAGGAAAAAATCTTTACCAGCTATATCTCTGACAGAGGGTCAGTATCTAGAATATGCAAAGAACCCCCAAAACTGAAGAGTCATAAAACAAACAACTCAATTAAAAATTAGGACAAGGTCCTAATTTCCATTTGATCATGCATCTCCTCCCCT
>NW_008327211.1:2041-2356 GCF_000622305.1 Nannospalax galili
CACCCATCTCTCCAGCCCCGCATTTGTTTTTTCTTTACTCCTCGTTCCACTTTTTTCTGTGAGGCTTGGATGTAGAGGTTCCATTGTAGATGTGTCACTTAGGGTTAGGTAATTCACAGAAAATTTCTGCGTGTGACCCGTTGCGGAGCTCTGTAATAGATGCTATCTGTAGCAAAAGAAACTTCTTTGATGAGGGTTACTGACACACTTGTCTGTAAATGTAAGAATACATATTTAGCACAGAGTAAGAAATCACATTTATCTAGGAATGTGACAGCCTTAAGGTCTTCTCTAAGATCTATGGCCTCTCCGGCC
>NW_008327211.1:2558-8671 GCF_000622305.1 Nannospalax galili
AGCAGAGGGGCTATGCGAGGCTACCTACGGGGAAGGGGATATAAAGATAATTAAGATGTTGTATATGAAATACACAAAAAATTTTAAAAATACAAAAAAATGGAGCAAGGTACTAAACAAATAAGTTCTGAAATGATGAAACACTAATGACTGAATATATACTTTAAAAAATTTAATATCTTTTAGTCATCAGGAAATGCTAACTAAAATTACTTTGAGAGTTCATCTTACCCTACTCAGATTGGCTAAGGCCCATAGAACATATCATGACAAATGTGACGAGAGTGTTGGGAAAGGGAACACTTAGTCACTGCTGGTGGGACTACAAACTGGGGAAGCCGCTATGCAAATCAGTGTAGAGATTCCTCAAAAAGCTAAAAATCGATCTCCCACATGATCCATCCATACCACTCTTGGGCATATACCCAAATGAGTCTATATATTATTACAGATACCTGTTCATCCATGTTCATTGCTGGCCTAACACAATAGACTGGAAATGGAAGATAACTAATAGATAATTAACCATGGTATAGTTACAAAATATTACTCTTCTGTTAAGAAAATTAAATTATGAAATGTGCAAGTAAATGAATAAACCTGGAAATAATTATCCTTAGTGAGGTCATTCAGACCCAGGATGACAACCATTGTGTGTCCTCTTTTCATATAAGTGGATGCTAGCTTTCATTGTTCAGATAGGTGTGTTTTAATTAGAAAATCCATAGAGATTAAGAAATTATAAGGAGCTATGGTGTATTGTTCACTGGAGGGGAGTTAGAATGCAGCAATATAAATGGGATAGATAGAATGTGTTTAATGGGGTGGGGAAGGGGAGAGTAGGGCAGAAGACAGACTACGAGAAGGGATAACTAACACTAAAATCTTTTTGAAAGAGCCATGTGGAAACTTACTATGGAAGTTTCTCTCAATGTATCCATATACAATATAAAAAGAATCTAAGGATAGTTGCTTATAAACCACTTATAAATATGAAAAAACTTGGGACCTCCTGAGAGATGAACATGAATTTTGATATTCATCCACCCCTGGTGTGGTCAGCATTCTCCAGAGTTTCTGATTTACTTGAAGGAGTCTGGATTTTGGAGAAGATCAGAGAGAGACAGAGAGAGAGAGAGAGACAGAGAGACAGAGAAAGACAGACAGAGAGAGAGAGAGAGAATAAGGAAAAGATGAAGGGACCCAAGTCCAGTGAACAGTTGCATTTACTGAGGCTCTAACATCCAAATTGTTCTTATTAGGGAATTTATTGAGTATGTAAAGCAGGACAGAGCTCAGGCAGTGTTGGCAGCATGTAGATTGTGTTGGATTTTGTAGCACAGAATACAGGAACTAGAGGAGAGAAAGAAAGAAACCTCATCTGTTCTCAAAAAACAAGACTGTGTTTCTTTAGCACAGCGAGGGGCAGCAGCATTTCTGCCGGATGGAAGCTACTGCAAGGGACATAGGGGCTGGTTAGAGTCTTATATTGGGGAAGCAACTACAAGGGGATTTGGGGGGCACAGCTGCTGCAGGGGAGACAGGGGCTGCAGGAGAGATTTTGTTTTGCCATTCTTACAGTTTCTCTTGGGACTTGTCCATGTAACCTGTCCGGACACTCAGGCAGGGGGAAAGAGGAAGTCCCCAGTAGAGAACGGAATGGTCAGGGGACCAGACGTTCCATGGTCAGGGGTCCTATGTTTTGCCAATTTCCTTCACTCCAGACCCTGAATATATATATATATATATATATATATATAGGAGTGGGGGCGCAGAACAACTACTCCTGAGAGTCAGTTCTCTCCTTCCACCATGTGAGTCACAGGTATTGAACTCAGGTTGGGTTGGTAGCAGGCACCTTTACCATCTCTCTGGCCTGGTCTGGTTTTAAGCCCCTCCACATACACACACCCCGCCCCCTACCTTTTTTTTGAGACAGGATCTCACTATGTAGCCCTGGCTGGCCTGGATCTCACTATGTAGACCAGGTTGACCTTGAATTCACAGAGATCCTACTGCCTCCACCTCTATAGAGTGCTAAGACATAGGTATATGCCACCAAGCCAAATTTATGTGGTACTAGGGACTGAACCTGGGGCTTTGTGCATGCTAGGCAAGCACCAGTTTACCAAGATTTGAAATGTTACATTTAAGTAGTATTTTTTTAATAACAAAATCCTTAGTGAAAAATAAATGTCTAAAATATTTTATATAAACTTAAGCTTAATGTCTGGGAAGTACAATTCCTTAGACTCTAAAAGAAACATATTGATCATTTTAATTTTTGGTTATATTTTTCTCTCAGATATTTAAGGGCATACAGTTGGCCCAAATTAACCAAGGTTTTTTCAAAGTCAGTTGAGGATCCGATCCTCAGGGATCACTCCAGCTTTGTGGGTGGTGGGAGCTCTGGCTCCTTTAGCTTTCCTTTTACCAGTTCCGTCTATGTGAGGATAAGTCAGAAGGTCCTGCTTGACCACGACTTCGCTTGGAAGCATGGAGGAAACTTTCCTCTGTATTGACCTTTCTCTTTGTAGACTGGACACTGGTTTGAGTCCCCCTAGTGGGGTCTCCATGACCTCCCTGAATGAGAGGATAGGTGACTCATCACAGTTACAGGACATTTTGAGAGGTACCCCATAGTCTCCTAGGACTTAGTCGACCTTGGCGGGTAAAGAACAAAAAATTGTCCTTTTAAGTCCCTTTGATCAGATTAGTATAGACCCAAATACCAGACAGCTCACCTGGAACCCATAGCTATGAGTTACCTCTGAGGAATCAGGCCCCTTTGGTTTTTGTTGTTGCTTATTTGTTTGATTGATGGCAATCCAGGGATTGAGCCAAAGGTGTCATGCATATGATGCATCTGCTCTACTGTTCATCTAGAGCTCAAGACCTGAGACATCTTTACAGATGTACTCATGCTGAAAATGTGCAATTTGGAGTTCAAGGATTACGAACATGAATTTTCCTCATCATCCCCTAGAACTTTATTGAAGAGTATTGGGGTCTTCAAGATCTCCTACGTACTCCTCCATCAAGGTCAACACACTCAGCAGACAACATCTATCATAGGAGGACTAGGAAGGCTAAGGTTAGCCAGGCTCCTTAACAGGAGGCAGCAGCCTCAGGTGGTGAGATGGGACCTGGGGTAGGAAAAGTCAAAAGAAGTGAGGGCAAAGCTTCAGGTAATCCCACCGGAAACACATACCCAAGACTTTATTTCTGCAGATTGCTGTCTGAGTGGGATAATGGAGGCCCTCTCATTGGTGCACGACCTAAGAAATATCATCACCTGTGTTCTACTGTGCTCTTCAGAACAGCCTGCAAAGTCCTTCTTGTTTCCTTTGTAGTTTGAACAAACACTGTGGCCTGGCAGTCAGGAAGCAGTTTTCAGTGTGTGGTGGCATGGAGCTGGACCAATGAATTTCTGAGATCCCACCACCTACCAGATGAGCCCCCAGACTCCAAGGGACTTGGAGCGGCACCAGTGATGGAGATGGTGCAGCTGTACTGCTCAGTGTTTACACCAATATTGTGGGGAACGGGGTAAAAAATCAGCAGAGGACAACAGGTCCTGGGATACCTGGGTATAAACTCCCCACTTACCACATCAGGGATGATCGTGAAGACCCAAGGGACACTCAAGGTCAACGCTGAAGGTCAATCACATACATATTCCCATGCCAATATGTTAACTCCACCCTTCCTAGTTCATCCCAGGGTATTCACATGCCTCTCCAGACATACCACCCGGATTAGCCTGTTTTTGTGCTGTTTGTACCCATGACTAAATGGCTAAAATAATGACAGCCAGCCATAGAAATAAGGTAATTGGTTCAGAGTAGTAAGTACTAGGCTTCCTATATCCTGTTGTCCCTTGTACTCCAAGCTACACAGTTCTCCCAATCTTGTTAATAGCCAAACTCTCTTCACTCTTACCTCTCAGGTAGTGCTCCAGGGTCTCAGAGTCTACCTGCTCACATCCCAAGAGGTCAGATGCTAACTGGAAAGGGACCAGACAAGGTCTGATCTACTCTTCCGGGCAGGTTGAAGGGAGTTTCACAGCTTTGGTTGATGCTATTGCCTCCCTATCTTTTGGAGCACAGAGTACAGGACCAAGAGACAAGGAAGGAAAGCAAGTCTGACCTCAACAGATGGAACTATTTATTAGCACAACAAAGGGCAACAACCTTCCCTCCAGATGGAGGCTGAGCCAATGGGGAGGTAACCGGTCAGGGTTTTTACAGAGGTTTTAAGAGGGCTCTTTTATGAAGAAGTTGAGACAGCTTCAAGGGGATGTGAAGATCAGGTCATTCCTGAGGGATTTATGCTCTGTTTTTGCTGGGACTGTTTGCCCCAATAACAGTCTATCTTCAGCCACAGATGTGGTTGTGTGATAACAGGCAATCTTAGGAAGCATCTGTCCTCAGTCAGAGGAGCAGATTGTCTGGTTTTCTGCAGTCATGGCATTCCATCAATCTCTAGGCAGCACATTGTACTCACTGCTGATTGCAACAAATATGAAACTCATCCCACTTCCTGACACTCGAGTATGAGGCAGACATGCCATTCCACCTGCACACTTGCCTTTGTCCATTATAGGGACCTGGGAGATGCACCTTTACTGAATATATATATATATTCAACCTGTGTGAGACAGAGGGAAATATGACTTTTGATCCTCTTTAGAACTCCTGAACAAGAAATAATTTTTATCTGAATCGAACACAGAAAAGTATCAGAAGGTAAGGTTTGAGGCTCCAGGGGCTGGGCAGGGATGGTTGAGGGTATCCACTGTAGAAACAACCTGAGAAGAGGGGGAGATAAGGGTGGGTAGCAAGGAAACCCCATTCTCCATGATGGCACTGTGGAAGAGTCCAATCCAGCCCAGAAATGATATTTTTTAACCAATATGTAGAAACCAAAGCTATGTGCACACATTTCTTCTCTTCTTACTTTTGTTTATTTATTTAAATTTTTTAAATAGAATTTTTGTTAATTTTATTCAATGATATTTTGACCATATTCAGATCTTGTGGGAAGCGAGCACAGCTGAGTCAGCCAGATGGCACCCTGGCTGGCTGCCAAACCTCGTGCTGTTTACTCCAACTCTTGGCTGATTGCCAAGGCTCGTGATTCCCGCTTGCTTACTCCAACTCCCTGAAGCATGGTGAGCCCGAAAAGGTGCTGCCTGCCTGATGATCTTGCTATGTGGCCAATGAGCTGCACTCTGCCTGCCCGCTGCACGTGTGTGTGTCCTGATTGGTCCTGGCTGGGGAGAGGGCTGTTGGAAACGATATATGAAGAGCTGAAGTGGGTGAGAGAGAAATAGGAGAGAGATGTAGGAGAACAACAAAGGTGTGAGAAGTGGGTGAGATAATGAAGAGAGAGAATATGAGAGAGAATAAGAGGGAATAAAGGAAGGAAGAGAAAAAGAAGCTTGAACCTCACCTTGGTGTCTGTGTCGTCTTTCCTCGGCTCTGCTGGACAGAGTCGTGGCTCACGACACTTCTCAAATCAAAGTGTACTATCCTAATTCTCAAAACAAGAGTGTCAAATAAATAGATTAAAGACAGATACTCTTCATTACTATAAAAATAAAATCCCTTAATAGGATGTTAGCAGGTATAAATCAGCAACATAATTACAGGTTTTTAAAACAAAGAGTAGTGGTACCAGGGACAAGTGACAGTAGGCAGCAGGGTAAGAAGACAGTAGGAGGCAGTATGTGGCGATGGAGGAGTTCTGTAGCCTGACTGTGGCAGGGGTCACCCAACTCTATACCACATGATAAAAGGACACAGCTACAAGAATTCTGTGCTACAAGAATGTAAAATTCAAGTATTTTGTAACTTTGAATCGCCAATTATTTCTAAATATGAGGCTTTTGAAAAAGAAAAAAAGTACAAAGAATAAAACCACCAAATCAGTAAGAACTGGTAGTTTGTATATTCTAAAGTTTCCTATATAGACAATTTTTTTCTTTTTTATGTATATGATTGTATTGCCTGCATGTAAGTGAGTGCACCCGTGTCGTGCAATGCCATGGAGGTCAGAAGAGTGTTTCAGAATCCTCTGGAACTGGAGTCAAGGACGCTTTGTAGCCACCA
>NW_008327211.1:9405-10886 GCF_000622305.1 Nannospalax galili
CTGATCTCCTGTCTGTGCCCCTCTCATTGCCCACTTCCACCCAATTTCATACATTAAGGCCCCTTGAGCCAGTTTATGTTCCTAAATGCCCTTTGGGTTGGGTCTGTCCACTGGAGTTGTGTTAGCCAACTGAGCATCACACCCTTAAAGAAAATGGACTGTCCCTTTCCCAGCAGCTGTTTGTTGCTGAGGTTGGGGTTATTACCTACTTCCTCACTTTTTTGTCTGTCCTGAGCTTTCATGGGTCTTGGGAATACTGTCACCATTGCTCTGAGCTCATTTGTGTCACTTCCCAGCTGTCTGGAAAACTGTTTCCTTGTGGTCATCCACCATCTCTCGTTACATGGCCTTTTTGCCAGCTCTTATGTAATGATATCTGAGCCTTCAGTGGCAGAGGTTTGATACAGGAGCCCTATGAGGGATGAGCATTCTACAGTCTCTTCTTCTCTGCAGTTTGGTCAGCTGTGGCTTTCTGGGTTGATTACCATGTAAAGCTACTTAGGGGCGAGTTGAGAGATGCATTACTATTCTTTTGCTCCGTGTTCTGCTATGTTCCCCAAGACTTAGATGCAGAGGTTGTATTGTAGATGTGTCACTGAAGGATGGGCTTCTCAGAGACATTTATTCTCTGAGTTTGACTAGTTGTGGAAGTACATAATAGTCTCCATTTCTTGAAAAGAGAAGCTTCTTTGATGAGTGATGAGAGCTATAGTTGTCTGTGAATATAAGTATTAGGTCTTTAACACTTGTATTTGAATCTATCCCCACATGAAAGGAATCTTGGCTGTATATAGGTGATCTTCACAGAAAAAATTTAAAATTGTTCTGGAGTTCTTTTTCTAAGTTTTCTGTTAGTGTGTATTAATGATCCATAGTAATGGATTTAATGATGGTATTTTCATACATGTAAATAATGTGTTTTGATCATGTTCATCCCCATTATTCTCTGTTGTCCCCTTGCATGACCTCTGATCTCCATCTTCTCATCTAGTCCTTCTTTTACTTTCGTGTTCCTTTACGACCTGATAACTTCAATTACAGAAGCATCAGATTTACTTACAGGACTACGGGGAACTTTCCAGTGGCTATACTACTAAATAAAATGTCTCTTCCTCTTCTAGCCTCCATTACCTGCCTATAGATCCTCAGGAGGGGATGGTGGCACCATGAGCCAGTTCTTTCTAGCAATTTTAATTGCCTAAAAACATTACAGTTTTGGTTATTATTTTTTTATTTTTGGTCTTTTTAATACAGGGTCTCTCTGTAGCCCCAGCTGTCCTGGAACTCACTATGTAGACCTGCTGGCCTCAAACTCACAGAGATTTGTCTTCCTCTGCCTTCCGAGTGCTGGGATTAAAGGTGAGTGCCACCACACCCCGCTAAGGGTATTATTTTTTAAACATGTTCTTGCAATGTAGCCCATAATGGTCTACAATGGGAAGCCTCCTGCCACCTCTACCTCATCCAGGTGTCTGATATTA
>NW_008327211.1:14100-20064 GCF_000622305.1 Nannospalax galili
GAGATATCTAAACTTGATGGGGCTTTAAAAGGAAGGAAAAGCTTCTCTTCAAAGCCTGGAAAGGAGCTTCATTAAGAGTGAGAGGAGTTAGGAAGATGTGCAGCAGTTAAGAACACTGGCTGCTCTTGCAGAGGACCTGGGTTCACATGATAGTTAACAACTATCTGTAACTCCAGTTCCAGGGGATTCAATGCCCTCTTCTGACCTCCACAGGCATTGGGTGCATGGGTGAGTTTACATACATGCAGGCAAAATACCCATACACATTTAAAATGAGAGTAAGATGAAAAAGAGACACACAGAGGGGAGAGGGATAAAGAAATGGAGGGGGAGGGCAGAGAGAGAGAGAGAGAATCCATGAGGAGAGAGATTTCAGAGACTAACATCTTCAGATCTTGAGAGAGCATCTCTGGACCCAGGCCCCCAGCAGTCTCCTGAGGAGTCTTGGACAAATCTCCTAAGTAAAGGATGAGCTACACTGCAACTGTAGGAAAACTGATGCGTACAGTCATCTGAGAGAAAGAGGAGAGAGAGAGAGAGAGAGAGAGAGAGAGTGAAAAAGAGAGAAAAGGAAAGCACAGGCATGATTACTGGCTTGCTCCCAGGGCCTATACTCAGCCTGCTTTCTTACACAATTCAGAACAACCCGCCCAGGGGTGGCATCCCCCACCCACAGTGGGCTGGGCCCTCCCACATCACTCAACATTCAAGAAAATACCCCATAGATGTGGCCACAAGCCAGTCCAATGGAGGAAATTCCTCAACTGAGGCTCCCTCGACCCAGGGGTGTGTCAAGTTGACAACTAAAGCTATCTGGCCCATAGAACAAGACCCTATCCAGAAATGAAACAATACAAAAAACAAAGGAGAAACAAAAGAGCAGAATGCTAAGAAAAATAAAAGCAAAAATAAAAATTCAGGGAAATATTTACAAGACATGACGACACATCATCCAATGTAATCCTAGTGAAACACAGCGTATGTCCAAGTGTAGGTGAGGATATGGAACAACTGGCATCTCATACATGGCAACAGGGGATGAAAATAACACAACCACTCTGGAAGGCAGTCTGGCACAGTCTTTAAAAGTTAAAGATACACACTTGTCACAGGACTCCACAATTCTATACGTCTGTCTTTACTGAAAGATTTGAAAACATGATCACTCAGGTTATGTTTGCAAATGACCATAACAGTCTGATTAAAATAGCCTGGTGTTGCACGCCTGCAACTCCAGTACTGCAGAGGCTGAGTAGGAGGATGTTGTGACCCCAGGATGCCTGTATAGTGTCTAAAAAATAACCTCTACCTGCCAAAAGACAGCCGTAAAATATACAACTACTGAGTGGGCAAAATGGCACTCTGCAATAAAAGGAGAGAAATACTGCTTGAAACTCAAAGTAACTGTGCTTAATAATAGCTTGTCACAAACGATTCCTTTTATATGATATGATAGAAAGAGCGTGAATGTTTCCAAACTATGTATAGATGGCAAATACAACAATGGAAGGCACTGCCTGAGGGCGTGTGGGAGCTGCAGTAGTGAAAAGCCTTGTAAGGGTTGAAGTGGGAGAGTAGATGCTTATGTCAAATGTTTGATCAAATTCACCAAATGATGGGGCTAAAGTGCATGGTTTCAACTGGATTTAAATGATAAGAACATATTTTGGCTTCTGGCTTCAGAGTGCCTCAGTCTATCACAACAGGGAAGGCATGGATGCAAGAGCTTGTGGTCGGTGAGGTTTGGGTAAAGAAGGTGGACCAGGAAATAGAGAAAACCAGACCAGAGACAGAGGCAGAAAGGAAAAGCACACGGTGTGCAGCAGTGAGGCTCAGGTTATCTCCTTCAGTGTGACACAGACTGGTCAGAAGACTCAGGAGGGCTTGGTGTTGGTGCAAAGTTCTACAAGGACTCCCAGTACCAGAGAAGAAACCTGCTCATCACTCACAAGACAGAAATGAAACTGCATACGATTTGTGAATTCAATAATGAGAGAAGTTTATTGAGCATCAGGAATGGAGAGCCGAAGAGAAGGAGAGTAGTGCAAAGGTTGCTGCGACTGGGATCAAGATCAATGGTCACCATGACTACAGGAAGGGCTCATTGTTCTTCTCTTATGTACAAGAGAGCACTGCAAACAGAAGGGGACTGTAGGGGAAGCAGCTATGAGCTGCGAACCTGGGTAATGCCAGTTGTTTGACTCTGTGATTTTTCTAGGACCAGGAAGCCTTCAGCTGCAGTTGGCAAATAAATGGCAACAAAAAACAAAACAAACAAACAAAAATTTTCACCACGGGAAGCCTAAAAGGTTGAGGCCCTATGCAGGCTGTTTGGTGGTGGTCACTTAACTCCTGGTCTCAACAGGAGCTCAATAGTACATTCAGGCCTCAGTGACAGCTCTGCTGAGCTGCCGACCCAAGGCTGAACATTTTCTCTGTATGTTCCCTGGTGTCGAGGACAGGTAACACAGTAATCTTTGCTTTCAACGTAAAGATCAT
Source organism: Nannospalax galili (assembly GCF_000622305.1). Lineage (NCBI taxonomy): Eukaryota > Metazoa > Chordata > Mammalia > Rodentia > Spalacidae > Nannospalax > Nannospalax galili. The sequence continues at coordinate 16,600 of NW_008327211.1, forward strand.
GGAATTCAATAGAGTGGGTGATAAAAAGGACTTGCCCAGGACCAACTGGTGAGTAAGAAGCGCAAATTGTTCGGAAGTGCAGGGAAAGGGAGATCCTTGAGAGTAGAAGATAAAATCCATACCTTCTTAATAACAGAGAAAAGACTTTGAAGGAACAAGAAGACAGATGGAGCACAATTTGGTGCCTTTGTAAATGACATAAATACAAGAGACTTTGTATTGGTGTGGACGAAGAGTTCAAGGACAACAGTAACGTAAGAATGAAAGTTGAACACGTGGACAATCAAGAAGAGCAAGGAACGATTAAGTTATCAGGAAATTTCAGGAAAAATGAAAAGCAGACAGACCTTTCCATATGTGGAGATGCCCTCAGGGGTCCAGGGAAGGAATTTTTCTTCTACTTATTGATGCTCCCCATTGTACTTCCAAGACACACCCCATTGCCCAACATATTCACAGCTGTGTTATGCTTATACAAATATGGACTTCACAGTGTCTGCAGGACTCCAGAGAGTAAGAGAAAACTTCAGAAGGTGGGTCACTGAGAACCTACTTCAACCTGCTGGCCAGCCCCCTTTTGGGCCCAGATTGTAGGACCCATGAACATGCCGAGTTTTGCTTCTCACCAAAGTGGGTCTGGCAACACTCAGAAAAGAAATAGACAAGATTTCATACATAAGTACAATACATAGAAATTTTTTTCTGTATTTGGCCTCCTCAGTGGCTGATGTCAGAGAGCTCTAGGAGCTACGGCACGAAGGCTTCTGTGAGTCAAATTCATTTGCTGAATGTAATCTGCAATATGATGATATTAAGACCTGGGAAGCTTGGAAGATCATCAGTGTCATTCTTTACCTACTCCACCCAGTGAAGACACTGTGTAATCTCTGAGCCAGATACCTAGCCCTCACTACCCAGCAAATCTGATAACATTTTGATTCTGATGCTTTTGGTCCACAATATTGTACATACAACTCTGTTATAAGTTATCCAGCTTACTATCCTTTGGTTTTGATTTAGAGATCTGAGTCCTAATAGATTTCTTGGGCTGGCCTGTAACTCCTAGACTCACTCAATGTTTTGCTACAGCCTCTGTATATCAGAGGCCAAAGATACCTGACACAGAGTCCAGCTTGTGGTTTATCACCCAACTGAACAGCATCTTGAACTTATGAAGATAACAGAGTTCTTGGGAAGTAGGTTTTCTACTGGACATTTATACTTATGAGAAAATATGATTTTGACACAACTGATCCCTATTAGTCAATAATCCCTAAAGAATCTGCTTCATTTGAAGACGGTCAAGTGCTTGGGGAAGAGAGAGGATGGGAGAAGACAAGTCGAGGAAGGAAGGAGGCTAGTCCCAGTGGAATGTAAAAGGAGATAGAGGCACTTTGAGGTGCACACATCTGTACTGTTACAGAACCATTGACCAAGTGGGTCTAACAAAAGATGATCCTGCAGGATGAGTGAGGAGTGACATGCAGAGATTTCATTACATACGTAGGAGAACAGAAAAATGCAGAGATTAGGAATGTTTACGTGACTATTGGAATCAACCCAGGTTCCTTTGGGAACCTCAGGCTGATCCTTTTTTAGCATTCAAACCCCAGATTTATCCTGATAGGGGACACTACAGTTCTTCGTGTTGTGTGTGAGCCCCCTTTAGCTGCTGGATCTTTTGGGGAACGGTCTTGGTCCAGAACTGCAGTCTTCCAGCCTTCAGAGAATGGCCCACAGTAGGCTGGATGTCCAGTTGCAGGTACTGCTCATCCTGGTCATATATGGGCCAGTGGGGTAGGCCATCGCTGTTGGGGTTCCTGTGGATATGCCCCCACAGAGTGGGTTGAATTTCACTCTGATCCAAAGCCCGACAATCTGATTTGGGCAGGGTACTGGGCTTGAGGGGACTGACAGACAGGTATCCCCATTAAAGAAAAAGACTAGTGTATGTTCCATGAAAGACAAAGCTATTAGTGTCCTCTCTTCCTAACTCTCAGAGGCAAGATCTAAAGAGCAGTACCAAAGCACCATGGCCCACTGGCCAGGTCATGGAGGAATGTCCAGAGGATGACACCTACAATGTGTCTAGGCATGCCCTAGAGTGGAGACAACCCTATCATGTGATGAAGGACTCATCATGCACGTTAATGAGGCCACAAACCACAAATGGAGACCTGAATGGGGATCCACCCCTCAGGATTAGGGGTGGTGCATGCGCTCACCCATTTCTTGCAAAGTTGGCCCAGTACTTCATCATCCTACTGCTCAGCAGCTTCTCCTCCTCAGTGAGGTCAACTGTAGACATGAGAAAGACAAAGGTCCAAGTTCTTGACACCTCATGAGGTGCCCACTCATGCTCCAGAGTCACCTCCCCAACCGTAGCCTGACCCTGAATTCTTGGTCTGATTCCCTCCCTCCCTACACATCCGGATTCAGTATCCATCTCAGAGCCTCTAATTCAATTCCCCTAGATTCATACCTCCTCCAATGTGCCCTCGTGTCCTTTTTCATAGAATATACTGAGAAGGGCGCAGATTCTAACCCTCATAGATTTTTGAGCTTGGAGGTATTGCGTACTTGATCTTGTCCTAGCCCAGAGTCTTGGTTCCCTCACCTGGACTGACAGTGCAGACATCCCTCAGGTACTCATCTGGGAGCCCATTAGCTCAAGGAAAACAGGGAAGACTCACGTTTGATGCCCCCAATGTAGGACCCAAAGACAAAAAGAATCTCATCGGCATGATCAGCCTTCACATGAGACGGTCTGACATTCTTCAGGCTAGTAGGCGTATGCTGGAACTCATAGAAGTATACAGGAGCATGGGAACCTAGGGACAAGGACACATGGTGCCACAGTGGCCCATTGCCTGGAGCTGTCTTGCCACACATTTGGTGACAGCATCCCTTGGTATAAAGTTATCTCAATTCACATTTGAGTATGGGGGCCCAGGCTAGAGCACAAGCTGTGTTGAATTTCTTGATTAAATGGTGACCCTGTCACTTACAACTGAGTGTCAGTAACTTGTTTTCTAATTTGTGCCTGGATAAGGTGTCACTCTCTTAGACATAAGGATTTACTGAAAATATGTCCTCAAGTGCCAAAGGCCTGATGTAGACATTAGTTTTGAGCTAGACACCACAGATCTCACCTGGGACCCACAGATGTGAGATGGTCCCAGGCCTCATTACATATGTACTCACGCTGAAAATGTGCCACTTGGAGTGCGGGGATCACGAACATGAAGTCTGCCATCATCTCTCTGTACTGTAGTTGGAGGGTCTGGGCATCCTCCGTGTTTCCCATGTACTCCTTCATTAGCAGGTCACCACTCTCTGAAGGTAACCCCTACACCATAAAGAATGTGGTTAGAGGTTCCACTGTAGATGTGTCACTCAGGGCTGGGCATCTCTCAAACATATATTCCCTGTGTGTGACCAGCTGGACCAGTACTCTACAGCAGC
>NW_008327211.1:22472-41034 GCF_000622305.1 Nannospalax galili
CCCAGCTCACCTGAAGAAACCCAGGACACCAAGACGATACTGAATAAAGACCATCACCACGTTCTCAGTGGCTGTCAGTATGGCTCCATCCAACTGTGAAGCTGCTCCTATAACCAGTGCACCACCATGGATCCATACCATCACCTGAGGAAATCAAAATGGATGCAAGGATCCTTCTAGATAGTTCAAGCTCTAGCTGAACTGCCTAATAGATTATCAACTTCTTTAACAGTGTGCAGGTATAAATATATAGAGAACTTCTTAGTACTGTAAGATCTGGGCCACAGACATGGAAATGTAATGGCCCCATAAGTATATTTCTGGCCTTCATCAATATCATGCATCTTGGCTTAGATTAATGGCTCTGGAAAGAGAGTAATATCAACATTACTGTCTGGATCCTCACTGTGGAATGAAAAAGGAGTCTCCATGGGTTTCTCTCCTGTTTTTTGTGAAAAGCATCGTATTTCTTTATTTTATTTTACCTGTTATTTTAATTTTATGTGTATGAGTATATTGCCTACACGTATGTGAGTGTACCCCTGTCATGCAATACCGATAGAAGAGGGCTTCGGATTCCCCTGGAACTGGAGTTAAGGACAGTTTGCAGCCTCCATGTGGGTTGTGGGGCTCTAACTCAAGTCCTCTTCAAGAGCAGTCAGTCCTCTTAAACAGTGAGCCATCTCTCCAGTCTCGCATCATCATATTTCATGCTACAACAGATAATCCATATCTAGAAATTTAAGTACCCTAAGTGTTCAGTCTTGAGCACCTGAGTTGCTGTGCAAGGCTCAAGTTGATAGTGAGTCCTGATTTAATTAGAGTCTCTGACCTCTCAGATCTCCAGAGCTCTGTGCCCTATACCAAGGTTTCAGCTGCTCATCATGGCTAAGATATCTTTCTTGAACCCAACAGAATAAGGCTATTTATCAGGGTCTACCTTACGGAGGGGCTCAGGTTGCTTTTGTCCCTTCTAATCAACCAACAGACGAAATCCCCTTTCCACTGACCACAGCCTGATACTCACAGGCAGGTTAGAGCCTTCATGGGCATGGGTTGGTGTGTAGATGTTGAGATATAGGCAGTCCTCAGACATGGGGGTGGGAGGCATGATCAGATTCATCTTCTTCAGACCCTCTGAACTCATCATATCAGAATTTTGTAGACACCTGGTGATGGTGGAAGGAAGTTTTACCAAGAGATGTGTGGTGACCAAAACCAGGTCTGAGTCTGGGTTTGCTCTCAGCCACCTTCAGCTGCTGCTCTCCATGATGCTATACCAGATCCTTCTCTGCAGTTCATTCCCACAAAGGTAAAGGACACACAGGCTCTGTGGAAGGTGGGATGGAGCCCAGACTTCCATCCAGGTCCACTTCTATGTGGGCCTGGATGTTGCTCTTCCTGAGACTGGGATATGGAGATTTCTGGGAGTCTCTTTGAAAATGATTGGCTGCATGAGGTGACATTCACCACTTCTCCTTGTTCTCCTTAGTACTTGTGGTGATGGTTAGTTGTGATTGCTGACTTACACAATTTAGAATCTTCTGGGAGGAGAATCTCAATGAGGGATTATCTAGCCCAGATTGGTTGTGGGCATGCTTGTGGGGGATTATCTTAATTACTTTAAATTATGTGGGAACACCTGCCCACTGTGGGTGGCTCTATTCCCTAAGAATGGGCTTCTGAACTGTATTAGAGTAGAGGAGGTGAGCTGAGCATGACCAGGCGTCCACACTTACCTGTAATACAACCTTTCACCCCTCAGTTGCTTTTGTCAGTATCAGAAAATGAAGGTAAGATACATGGTTATTAGGGTGTTGTGCCCACAAAGGGACTATAGGAATGAATGGGCAATACTGTCCCATAGGATAGTGGAACATCATTCATCCCCTGCTCAGGCTCTCAGGAAAACTCCTCTACAGTCTCCATATGGAAGCACATATACTTGGTCTTTGGTCACTGGCACTTGGCCTTATTGGTTATAAGAGTTGACTGTGGAGGGTGTTATTGCCAAAGACCCACCACTGCCCCTCCCAGGGACCTGCAGTGTCTGCTTATTGACTCAGGGGTTCCTACTGCTTAAGAGGTTACACTGACTCCTGCCCAGAGACGCCTCCCATCATGGCAGAGATACTTGCATAGTCTGAACGTAGAAACAATTTGTCTTGGCTCCTCTCTGTAGTATCTAACTTCTTATGGGAGCCAGACTCTGACTCAGGAGCCGGGCAAGGTTGCTTCACTCTAAATCTTGGCACATGCATCAGAAAAATGCATGGGAGACTCTCCCTGACACAGAGAAAACTGCTGTGGGGCTGAGATGGAGGAAGAACTACAGTGTGGTCCAGAGTTCAGTTTACCTGTTCACGCCAGCCTCTTGGGCCCCAGGACTTACATGGCTGGTTGTGATGTCCCATCTCTCACACCACTCCATGGTTCAGGGGATTCAGGGGGTGCAAACCGCAGTGGTCCTACAGGTGGCTTGGCAAAGGGAATTCCCAGGAAGCTATAGACTCCTACTTGATCCTTCACATGGACGAAACTGCCTCGCACCTGCCCCGTGTAGGTGGTCCGGATGGGACTATCTGATTCCTGGCCTGTAGGTGAAGATTTTCCATCAGTGTTCGTTCATTCTGATCAGCTAGCACCACACTGAATGAGCGAATGCCTTTCTTATTGTCACCAGGGTATACAGTGGGAAGGGGAATCCTGGGTCTCTCAGTTCAGCTGTGGGATTGGGAGGTGGCCGGTTTTTGTCCAGGGCTAGGAACCTTGCCCAGGTACTTTAGAAGGGTGCCGAAGAGGAAATACACTGTGGCAACATGAAGGTAGTATTGCTCCTATCCAAAGTTCAGCAGCAGCTAATGTCACAGACACATAGAGAGGGAAATGTGCATTTGGTCTTTCTTTCCCCTGATGTACAGTTTCAGCTCTCCTCAGAGCTCTTCACACTAATCTGGTGCCTCTGTATGGGATGACCTTAGATATCTATGACCTTCTGTGTGCTGTAGGGTTCATCCTGTGATCTTTGATGAGGGCACTGTTAGGCACACGTTTCTGTCATCTACCATCTCTACCACGTCTTCCATCCTTGGTGCCTTCCCTCCCACCATCTAAGGCTCTGAATCTGCGGAATTTTGCAGCTCTGATAACTTTCCCTCCCCAGTGCACCCCTAAGGTGTCTTACCCTGCACATGGAGGAGGAGAAGCAGGAACCCACAGGCCACAGCATTCACCCAGCCAAGAAATCTGTCCAGTGGCATGATCGGCCTAGGCCTGAGTCTGTGCTGCTGCAGGGTGATCTCCTTTCACAGATAGCAAACACAGTGTGTGGACCTTGCTCAAACAGGAATTTGAAGTGAAAAGAATGTAGGCGGGGAACATGGTTGGGTGGGGCAAATTTTTTATTGCCCAAAGAACTGCCTGATTAGGGAACTGCCAGCAGTTGGAGCAATGTCACCTGGGTTGTTTCTCCTCCTTTGCCTTCTTTGAAAGGCACAGCATGGCTTCTGCAGTATTTCTGGATACAAGGAACCCTCTCCTCAAACTTAGCATCACCAGGATCCCTGTCTTTGTACTGACCAGCTCAACATGGGTGGTGTTTTGGAATTCAGGGAGCAGAAAGTTGTAACAGGAGAAACCAGGAGGTCTTCTCAAGATGTCACACATGAGTAATAGCATTTAAGCTTAGGAAGCCCTGTGTGTGATCTTCATCTTGAAGACTCTTCTGTGCTTTTAAGATTCACAGTTTAGCTATCAGACAGCCTGAGAGGCTGGGTTCAGACCTCCTCCATTGGGGTAGCTGCTGGGAGCTCAACAGATCACCAGAGATTGCCGGGTTCTGGCTTCCCTCTGGCCTCCAACTACCCGAGGGCCTGAAAGAAAAGGATAGAAGACTTCCAAGGTGTTTTTATGAAGTATTGCTATGATAAGACACCACAAAGAAAGAAAATTACAGACTGATCTCCTTGATGAACATAGATGCAAATTTCTCAATAAAATACTTATAAACCAACTTAAGACCACATCAAAAATATCATTCCTGGGGTTGGAGAGATGGCTCAGTGGTTAACCACACTACCTGTTCTTGCAGAAGACTGGACTTCAGTTCCCAGTATCCACATGGTAGCTAGCAACTGTCCTTAATTCTAGTTCGAGGGGATCCAATGCCCTCTTAGGGGATCCAATGCCCTCTTTTGACTTCACTAGCATTGCATAACATGGGTGCACTTATATCAATGCAGGCAGAACACTCATACACATAAAATAAAAATAAATGTTAAAATTTCAAAAGAAAAAAAAAGATTCATAGTTTAACAGTAACAACAGGCCTGGCAAGATATGCTTATTTGTACAATAGTGGCACAAATATTATGAGAGTAACCAACCCCTCTTTTATTGGATTTAAGGTTAGGTTCATTTCCTAGTATGGAACCTGAGGCTACACAGACCACAGGACATAGGAGAGAACTGCTCAACTCTCTCCAGAGAAGTTTCCTTATGCAACAGGTGGTGGTTAACACAGAAACCCACAACTAGTCAACAAGCACAGAACAAGAGGCTTATCCCTCAATGGAACACTTATCTCAAACTTCTGCCCATCAAGGCTCGGGGATCACTGCAGAACGGGGAAGGCAGAAAGGTTATAAGAGTCAGAGGTTGCTGATGACCACAAGGAAGCAGTTTTCCAGACAGTTCTTCAGTTACTCAATCTGAACTCACAGCAATGGTGACAGCATGCACAAGTCCCATACAAACTCAATCCAGGAAAATTCCAGTATACTATGAGAAAGTGGATAAGAAACTCCAACCTCACCTAAGGAGATTGGGGCAACAGATGGTTGTTGGTGTGATCAGAGACAGTTTCTTTCAAGTATGAGATTCTTGGTAGGTTAATCGGGCTCCAGTGGATGTACCCCACACTGAAGGACATCAGGAAACCCAAATTAGACTCTATAGGCCTTATCAAATATATATTAGAGTACATTAAATCAGGCAGGATGCAATAAGGCAAGGTGCAGATGGGGAGGGGATGTAAATTCAGTCAAATGACATTGTATGAAAATGGCAAAAATTCAAAAACAAAGTATTTTTAAAAAGACTCCTAGCTTATTGAACTTACCTTCAGAGTCCCTGGTACCCTATAATGATCTTAGGATCTGCATGTACCCCTCCCATTAGGTCATGACTGTTCCATTGAAATACAATACTGTTCTGGCATGTCTTAAGTATGCATCTCCTATATATTCCATCCCCCAAATGTGGCCACTCTAGTGGCTAACACCTGCCGAGATCAACTTCACTGGCATTTATCTGCTTGACATTACTATTATTTTGGGGAGAGTCTTTTTGAGACAGGGTCTCCCTGTAACCCCAGCTGTCCTGGAACTCAGTCTGTAGACTAGGCTGGCTTAGGCATGTGCCACCATGCCCTGCGACATTATTTATTTATTTATTTATTTATTTATTTATTTATTTATTCATTCATTCATTCATTTTGTTATTCATTTATTTATTTTATTATTCACTGTATGTATGTGTGGGCACTCTCACACACCAGGGCACACTTTTGGAATGCAGAAGACAGCCGGTGTAAGGTAGTTTTCTCCTTCCATCATGTGGGTCTCAGGGTGGAACTCAGGCCAGCAAGCTTGAAAGCAAAGTCTGCTGAACTATCTCATTGGCACCCACATGAAAAACCCTGTTGGCATGAACACTGGGAACTATCTGGGCTCTCAGAGTCTATGATAAAACTGGAGATACGGGTCTATGAATAGGATTTTCATTATGATAAAGAATCACAATGTAAGGTAACCAAGAGTACAGGATCTAGCCCTGAATCACTTCCTATAGGAATTAGTCCTGGGAACAAGTCAGACCACCTTTAGTGCAGTTTGGGAATTGGTCTGGGCTCTATCTTTCCTGTCCCCAGTAGTTTGGAGCACCCTAATCCTGGCACTATAGAGCTTCCTCTTGGGTGATTCTCTGTTTACAGCCGTGACTTCCCCTGCCCCTCCAGCTAACAGGACTCTTTTTCATTCTGTGTCTTTCTTGCAATGTACCCTTGTCCAGTGTGTGGTCCCAACCCTTCCTGGAAGATCGTCCCTCTCCTCTCAATTTCCTGACCAAAGGAAATGCTGGGCTGTGGGGGATGAAAAGTCCACAGCTCCTTCAATCTTGGGTCAAGGAACAAGCTTCTTCAGGTTCCCTGGACATCCCAGTGTTTCATCTTAATCCCCAGACTTTTTCATAGCTCAGCTGGAGAAAGTCCCCATGTGCTCTGCGACTTACTGCATTACCATTCAGAGGCCCTGTGTCAATAGTGGCCAAAGTCATAGTAAAAATGTGGAACAAAGAAGATTCTCAGGTATGTTTCTGTGGAGGGAAACAGGTAGTAAGTTGGGGAGGACAAGAGAGAGTCTCATATAATATATTAAGTCATGACTGCTCCATTGAAATACACTAGTGTTCTGGCATGTCTTAAATACTCATCCCTTGTTCACTCCATCCCCAAATGTGGCTACTCTAGTGGCTTTCATATATATATGAAAGCAGAGGCTCAAGCCTGGAGAAATGGCTCCACAGTTAAGAGTGCATTATGCTCTTGCAGAGGAGTTTTGTTCGATTCCCAGCACCCATGTAGGACAGCTCCCAACCACTTCTGACTCCTGATCTAGGTGCATCTGTCACTTCTCTCTTCCAAAGGCACTCATTCATGTGCACATAACCACAGAGACCCAAACACATACATACAATTACAAACAATAAAATAGATCTTAAATTAAAGAAAGCATAGGCTCAAAGTTCATGGCAACAACTGCAATAATATCATTACAGATCCATTCAATGTAATCATATTTAAGACCCAGAAGTCAAGGGTTAGTAAAGACAGGGAGCCCCTGGTGTCCTACTACATGGCTGGAGGTGATGCAAAATGATACAGTCATTCTCGAGGACAGTTCAGCATTTTCTTTAAAAGCTAAATACACATGTCATGTGACTCAACAATGCTGCTCTCAGGGCTTTGGTTCAAGGAAATGAAAACACCAATCACAAAGACTCATGTTTTGCAAAGTTTTTTAACACATTATAGCATGGAAATGGAGCCAGCCTAGTTGTCCATCAACTGACGAATGGGTAATGAAAAGTTGGTACATATGTAAAGTGGAATGTTATTCAGCTCCAGAGGAAAATGAAATCACAATAGTCCCAAGTAAATAATGGACCTAGACTGTATATTAAGCAAGGTCACCCTATCCTAGAAAGGAAAAAAAAAACACATGTTCTCTTTCATATAAGGATCCTAGTATATAATGTATATATGTACATATGTAAATGAAATCATGTCTGTGTTTATTATAATATTTATAAAGGAGAACAAGGAAGGGTAACTTTAAAAGGACACACCAACCTGTTCATGTGTGAAGCAAACTTCGTGTAGGTCCATTGACTGCTGTCTCTAGATGTAATACATTTTGGGTATACACAAGGGTCTTCATGGTTGGGGAATGGTCACATGTGAATCACTAGGAGTCTGTGGCCTAGCAAGAAAATCCAAATTTTAATTATGCTTTTTCATTCTTTAAGTCTTCTTTGTGTTGTGTTTTTTGTTATTGTCAGTAGATGGATTTTTCCCATTTTCTTTCTAAAAAATATTTTTATTGAATTTTTGTGTATTTCATACAGAACATCTTGGTCATCTTTATACCCCTTTCCCTATTGGCTCCCTCCCATAGCCCCCTCCAATGGAATTTATATATTCTGTCACTTGTGCTAAGGTCTATCATGCCAAGTTAGTGTCCCCAGATGTCCCTCAGTGCAAATTAATTCACTGAGGTCTAGTCAGCCTATTTAGAGTCTCTCCCATTAAGATCTGCTCTTCCTCACCCAGCAGTAATCAGTTGCCAATAATTCTTTGACTAAGATTGGGGCCTCCTCTTCAGTTCCAAAGTTCTGTGCTAGGTTTTTGTCTGCTTGGGTTTGCATGGTTCTTGTGCATGCTGACACCATTGGTATAGGTCCATATGAGAAGGGTCCCAGGAGCCTGTAGGACTCTATTTACATATGGTAAGGCACCTACCTCCTCTCTGGCTCTTACAATCTTTCTAACCCTTCTTCTGCAATGGTCCCTGAGTCCTGTGTGTGTGGATTTTAATATAGGAGCCCTGTCCAAGAACCCACACTGTGTAGACTCTTATTCTCTACATTTTGACCATTTCTGACCTTTTGTGTTCCTGGCCCTCTCTTGGATGAGGGAGCTTCATTGATGAGAATCAAAAGATGCATTTGTGTTCTCTTCATCCTTTGTTCTTTGTTCCATGAGCCTAGAATAGATCCTAATTTTTTTAAAAGTTCATACAACTTCCTTGAAAGTAGAAAAAAAAACAGAAAAAGAAAAGAAAAAAACAGAAGTCATGAAGATGTGCATAAAGTCGGTGAATGGATAAAGTGTGTTGTGCTCACATGTGGAGTGACACTTTCAATCAAAGGACAGTACCACTGGAATTTCAAAGACATTGCACTTAGTAACAGAACCAGTGACAAATTATTCCTTTACCGTGGTAGCATAGACAGGGCTTTAATGTTTCTAAATTGTATGCAATTTCCAAATTATTCCATCAGAAAAGTCAAGTGATTGCTGGGAGTGGAGGTCAGGCATTGATTAATATAAGGATCATGAAGGGAATATTACAAGTGAAAGAAACACTCTCATGCTTGAAGTGCATGTGGATGGTCACAGATCACTTATTTTATGCAAATTTATCAAACTATGCTATAAATCTAATTACATACAAATTATTCCACAATTGAGCTTTTCAAAAACAATACAGCTACTGAAAGTCTAAAATCCCCTTTGATGAAGTATCCTGGGCATTGTCAGAAATGAAAACCACACAGAGGTGAGTTTGCAGCAGGAATTCAGTAACGTTTCAGGCCTCAGAAGTATCGGACACTAGTCCTTCACTCAGAGGACAGGTTCTTCCCTCTGCCCAGCTCCTGAGCCCAGGCTGAAGGTTTGAAGCATCTCTCTCCTGTCCCCTGGTATTCAGGGTGGGCAACGCAGGAAAAACAAAGGATCCAGCCTCTCAATGGCAGAGAGAAAATGCTTTGGGGGAACACGGGCAGATAGAGCACAATTTGTCATGTTTGTATAAGACAGTTTTGAACTGAGGGCTCAAAGAAGTTTAGAGACAACAGTAAGATAAGATTGAAATGAGTATAATGAAAGACGAAGGGAAATACAAGCATCATGGGGAGCCTGCGGTCTTCAGGGGAGCTGCTCATGGAGACAATAGATTGCTATGCTTCTGATAGCAATCTTTTCTGCTATCATGGCTGGACCTTCTGATACTCCATCCTACCTTCAAGACACACATCACAGCTGTACATATTCACAGATGTCCTGGGCATGCAAATGCAGGCTTCCTAGCATCACCAGTATGTGTGTGTAGGGGAACCTCAGAACACACATACACACACACAAACACACACACACACACATACACCATACACTGTGTCAAACTTGAATGTCTTATGGACACTTCCAGACTTATTAAAAAGATTGTGTCACTCACCTCTTGGGGAAGAAATAGATGAATGAGTGGGTTATTTTAAATGTCCATCAAAGTGAACTCTATGTTGTATGTGGGCAACTCGTAGAGTATCATTAATCTGTTTTTGCATCTGTACCTAGATGTCACACTCTTACACTAGACATGAGGAGTTTCTGGGATGAGGGCCCTTTGGTACATGATACAAGAAACAAAATAAATATGTAAATGGGGATTTGGGGACACGGGCTTCACCTGTGACCCACAGCTCTGAGTTGCCTCCTAGGAATCATGCTTCTTTTTTTTCAGTTCTAGGGTTTGAACCAATAACATCATTCACATGAGGCAATGTGTTCTGTCACTGAGCTAGAGCCCCATTTCAAAGGCATCTTTCTAGATGTACTCACTCAGAATGCATGCTATGTACAGGGAGGAATCATGAACACGATGTCCCCCATCATCTCCTGGAACTGTATTCGTAGAGTATTGGGGTCTTCAGTGTCTCCTAAGTACTTTCCCACACTCAGCAGTGTCCTGGAAAGGAGGCAGCAGCCTCAGGTGGAGACATGGGGCCTGGGACAGAATAAGTCAAAGGGAATGACGGTAAATCTTCAGGTAATCCCACATACCACAGGCTTTGTTTCTGCAGATTACTATCTGAGCAGGATATGTGTAAGCTCTCTTTACTAGGGCAAGACTCACGGAATCTCATCATCTGTGTGTTGTGCTGCTCAGTGTAGCCTGAAATGTCCCTTTGGTTATTTTCTTTATGATGTAGGGCAAAGTCCGTGATCTGAGAGGCAGAGAACAATCTTCAGTGTATGGTGGAATGGACATGATCTAGTGGAACTCTGAGCTCCCACCACCCACCAAATGAGTTCCCCGGGATCAAAGGGGTTGGATCTGCACCTCACCATGTGGATGGCTCAGCTGTATCAGTCAACATTGACACCAATGATGCTGTGGACAGGGTGAACATCAGCAGAGGCCAGCAGCTCCTGTGAGTCTTGGGCTGAAACTTCTTATCCACCACACCAGCGATAATCTTGAACTGAATGGCATTCAAGGTCAGTGTTGAAGGTCAGCCACCTACATATCCCCATGTCTTTATGTTACATCCACCTAGTGTTCACATGCCTCGGAAAAGATTGTAGACCTAGATTTGTACTCATGTTCACAATGACTTCAAGCCAAGGAGCTGATGTAATTGATTCAGAGTAGAAAGGACTGGCTTGCTAGCCCTTATCCTTCAAGTCACAAAATTCTCCCAGCCTTGTTACAAACCAAAGTCTCTCTTCACTCTTCCCTCACAGGCAGTTCACTATCGAGTGTGAATCTACCTGCTCACATCCAGAGAGAACTGTCACCATCTGGAGAGGGACCAGACAGGGGTGGACTCTCCTCCAGGCAGGGGGAGGGAGTTTGGGGAGTTTCACAGCTTCAGTTGGTGCTATTGCCCCTAAATGTCACAGTGTATTCTTCAGTGACTGTGACAACTGTGAAATTAACCCTACTTTCCTGACACTCAGAGGTGGTAGACAGACATGCCATCCTACAACACACACTTGACTTTGCCCATGACAAGGACCCGTCTCACATACTCACTCTCCCATGGGAGATGGAAGTGGTGGAGTCTGACTCTTGAGCCCCTCATAAAATCCTGGGGAGGAGGCAGTTCCCATGGTCTTTTATGTCTTCACTAAACAAATGAGAGTATCAGAAGGTGAGGCCTGAGGGAGCAGGGTCAGGGAAGGGGTGGGTGAGGGTATTCACTGCAGAGACAACCTCAGAAGAGAGGGCGATAAGGTAGAACAGCAGGGTCACCTCAGTCTCTATGATGACACTGTGGGAGAGTCCAGCCTGGCTTTCTTAGTCCAAGCTTATGACTTGGAGCCATCATTTAGCCCCAGCATCATCCAGCAATGGGTCATATATGTTGAGAGAACAACTCTCCTTTCTGATAACCCTGCCAGGGTCTGTGAGCCAAAAGAAGGACTGTGGGAATCACAGCAAAATATTTCCAGTCATCCCTGATCTCAAGCTAGAGGTAGCAAGAAATGACAAGAAAGGAGGTAATAGAAAGTCACCTAGGATCCCAATAAACTGGGGCTGTTTAAGTTCTAATTCAGTGAAACTGGGTAATAGCCGCCATGAGTTTGCCAAGTCCTCTCCCTAATGCTAGGCACTAGAAGCAGGGTGTGTGTAGTCCTTAGGCAGCCTCAATTCTCTCTGTGACTGAAGGTGCAGGGAAGGTCCAGTGAGGTCCTCCTTCACCTGCTGTATCAGGTGTAGTCTGCATCAGCTCCCTGGCATCTTGTCTCCCAGGGAACAAATTATGATGTTGCAGAATTGGGAAGATCTGACGTGTTTCCATAGTCAAAGTAAAAATAAACTCATACTGGTGGATCTGCTGCTGCCCTCCCACTCCTGACACACTTTGGTCAGTATTTTGGTGCCAAGTGGTATGGATGTCTCCTGGGCAGGAGCCACTCACAGGCTCCAGAGGGCAATTTGTCAACATAGTTCTAGCATCAAAGGCTAGCCCATGAATCTGGTGACTTGCAGCCTATACAGGATGCCTTGTCATATGGCATCTCTGTCTGTGTAGCTCAACAAGGCCAACAGTCACTTATGCCTGAGAGTGTTAAAGCAACAGAGAAAACCTGCTGAGATGGTCTTGGTGAGAGCTTGGCACAAACAGGATGCTTCATCCTTCAAGAAAAGTGCTTCTTTTGATTATTTCTCTTTTTTTATGAAGCAGAGTTGACATTCCAAAAATAATTTTTATGTGCATGTGTGATATGCGTACATGTATGTAAGTGTATCCATGTTGTGCAGTACCAATGGAAGCCAGAAAACAGTGTTCTCCTAGAACTGGAGATATGGATGGTTGTTAACTGCCATGTGAGTGCAGGGAATTGAACCTGGGTCCTCTGCAAGAACAGCTGGGGCTCTTAACCACTGAGCCATCTCTCTAGGCCCAGAGTAGGCATTTCTGAGATGATAATTTGACATAGATTTCAGTGCAATGATACAAGAGAGGCACCAAGAGCAGGACAAAAATATTCAAGGATAGGTGTTGGTTTCTTAAGAGAGCCTTGTTATGTGCATTTGCAGTTGCCATACATATGATCTTGAGGAATTGCAAAATTGCACCTTTTGGACTGCTACGGAAACTCTTGCTTTATTGGTGAATGA
Source organism: Nannospalax galili (assembly GCF_000622305.1). Taxonomy (NCBI): domain Eukaryota; kingdom Metazoa; phylum Chordata; class Mammalia; order Rodentia; family Spalacidae; genus Nannospalax; species Nannospalax galili. Next base: position 35,219 of record NW_008327211.1, read on the forward strand.
GATCATAGGTGGTGGACTAGATGTGGACTAGACAGGATTAGAATGGATATGGTGAAACCATGGATCCACTCATTCCACCAGGGACATGTTGTCACTGTAAACAAAGTTCACAGTCTTCTTTGTGAAATTCCCTTGCAGCTTTACATCTGGCAGAGGAGTAAGGACATGTGTGTTTAGGCCTCCAGCCTGATTCATTGCCTTTTTAATACTCCTATTTGAAAATCATTCTGTGTAGAAGGAATATTGTCTTGATGTAGGCAATCTTCACAGCAAACTTTATTACTTGTATTAGGATTTTAAAAGGTTTTCTATTAGCTTATATCAATGATAATAACAATGGATTTCATTCTGATACTTTCATTCACGTACATATTTTGACTAAATTCTCCGCATTACTCTCTGTCATCCCCTTCTGCTCCCAATGATCTCCATCATCTTCTCAACTAGTCCCTCTTCTACTTTCAGGTCTTGTTTTATGACCCAATACTTTCTGTTAGAAGTTCTCCCAGAAGTATGGGTGAATGTTTATTTGCTGTATGGGCAACTTCTCATGACTACACCACTGAAGAAAATGTCTCTTCCTCTCCCAGCATCCACTACCTGCCCAAAGACCCTCAGGGAAGAAACAGACCTCCTAGCCTCCTCCTCTAGCTCTAGCTACATTTAATTGCATATAAATAATCAGGGCTTTTTTTCTTTTTAAAAATTTTTGTGTATTTTATATGCATGAGTACGTGTAAGTGCACCACATGTGTGCAATGCCCGTGGAGGCCAGAAGAAGGCACTGGATTCCCCTGGAACTGGAGGTAGGCACAATTGTTAGCCTCCATGAAGGTACTGGGAACCAGGCCTAGGTTCTCTACAAGTGCAGCTAATGCTCTTAACCACCGTGCCATTTTTCCATCCCATAATTAAATTTGTTTTAAAATAGATTCTTACAACATAGCCTAGTATAGCCTACAATTGAAGAACCTCTTGCTTCCTCTGCTTTATCCAGAGTGCTGGGTTTTCAGACTTGTGCATCCACAAGTCTCTCTCTCTCTCTCTGTCTCTCTCTCTCTCTCTCTCTGACACAAGGTAGTCTGAAGAGGCCTAGAACTCACTATGTAGACCAGGCTGGCCTCCAAACTCACAGTGATTCATCCTCCTCCCAGGTGCTGGTATTAAAGGCTGTGCTACCATGCCCACCCTCACACCTCTCCTTTTAAGTAATTCTGGCCATTGTGTATAAGACTCTCCGACCTTGATGTCCCTATGAATGAATCAGGCCTGGGTGGCATAGAAGAGGATGGGACACAGTTTTGTGCCCTCTTACAGTGTCAGTGATTCTGCAAAGGAATCTGAGCAAATAATGTAAGAAGAAGGTATGAGAGAGTTTGGCATATACTCCTGCCTGGTAAGCTGTGGAGACCTCCCAGAGCCTGGGCAACTTCAGGGAAGAGTCACAGGGTAAGTGATTCTTCTGAGGGAGGATCAGATTGGCGAGGCCTGTCAGGAAGTCACCAGAGTTCATACTTGAAGGGTTCAGGGTGAGAGGCATCAAAGGCTGCACACACACCCTGGGCTTGGTACCTTCCTGCCTCCCCTTCTGATAAGGGCCTGCAGATTATGTAGCAAGCACTGATAACATCCTTTTTGCCCTGGAAGCCAATTTGTACCTTTGCCTAGCATCAGATACATGGGGAAGGGAACCTGGAGTCCCTTAGTTCAGCAGTGAAATGTGGGGCTGTGAGCTTCTGCATGCCATAGGGCTTGGGGAAAGGTTCTCATGTGCTTTATTACCACCAACGGCACCGTCATTCAGAGGTTCTTCATTGATGGCCAAGACCATAAGATAGTGTAGAATGAAGAAGAGACTCAAATTATGTGTGTTAGAATGGATGTGGGACCTTCATATGGACAAGGGGAGAGAGAGACTAAAAGTTTTGTAAAAAGATGGAACAACTGGCATCCTACACATGGCAAAAGGACCAGCAAAATGATAGTCATTTTGGAATATAGTTTGACATTTTCTTTAAAAGATAAACACATACTTATGATTCAGAAAATCTACTGTTAGGTTTTTTACCCAAGGAAATGACAGCAGGGTATCACAGGTACCCATATCTGAAATGTTCAAAGCAGGTTGATTGAAAGTAGCCTAATAGCAGAAGTCTTTCCAATGTGCACTGTTGAGATCAAGTTCTGCTCTGCCTTAAGGTCTTTCCAATGCACTGTTGAGATCAAGTTCTGCTCTGCCTTAAGTTAGTTATTCCCATTGTATAAAACAGTGCTTGCCCAGATTGTGCCCCTCATCGTGAGACTCTTTTTCACAAGGGACTTTTGACTCCATTTTGATGCTCCTGAACCTTGCCAGTTACCAGAAAACACCATCTGTCCAGCTCGATCCATGAGACACAGACTGATAAATAACATTGACCTGTAGTTAGTTAGTCAATCCTAAACATTTAACCAGTAAACAGAGCCTGTAGAAGTACATAGGTGTAAGGTGTATTTAAGAAATTATCATATACCTTAGACTGATTAGGGAGCAATTCCATCCCCTGGACCCCATAAAGAGAACACCTAACACATTGATGGTGATGGCCTCTGAACTTGTCATTTGTCTGCCTGGTGTGTGTGTCAAGGGTTATCCCAGGGCTTTAGTTTGCCTAGTTCCCCACTGTAGATGTTACTACACAAAGTACCATTTGTCTTTTCGGTCGCTTGTCTTTCTGGATCTGGTCTTATCCTTTATCTGTACATTATTTGCCATCAACTGAACTCAGACATTTACTCTACAGTGATGATAATTAAGAGTTGGGCCCATTAGGAAGAAAAGTTCATCAGCAACATAATTTATCCCATGTGCCAAATGCAAACACAAGGTACACTATGAAAGTCTCCTGCCTCTTGCCTCTGCCTTGCAAGTTGCATACACACAGACATCTGCCATAAACTTAGCTTACAGTTTATGATGATTTTCTTATGGCAGTTTGAACTTACTAAGGCATCAGGGCGTGACTCACCAGAATTTTATAAGTCACTTATAGATATGAGAAAACTTGGGACTTATTAGGAGAAAGATAAGGGCTTTTGACACCTACCCAACTGTGGTATAGTCAGTTTCCACAAAGCTTCTGGAGACAGAGGCTTGAAACTAGGGTCTTATACATACTAGATGAGTGCTGTACCACTGAGCTATAGTTGTAGCATGTTGGGTTTTTATTTTTAGTAATATCATACAATATATTTAGATCATATATACCCTTAAGGTTCTCCGCAACTTCTCCTGGAAACCCCCCTAACTTCATATCTTATCACTTTTTTAAAAAATCTCACTTAGTTCAATTAGATTTTTTTGGTCTTTTTGAGACAGGGTCTCCTTGTAGCCCCAGCTGGCCTGGATCTCACTTTGTAGACGGGGCTGGCCTTGATTCACAAAGATCCTCCTGTTTCTGGCTCCCAAGTGCTGGGATTAAAGGCATGAACCACCACACCCTGTCACAATTAGATTTTTTTTTAAAGAACTTTTTATTTTGGAATAGGGCCTAAGTTTTCTAGCCTGGCCTGAGACTTGCTCTGGATTCAGGTAGGTTGTGATCCTCTTGCCTCTGCTATTTAGGCTAGGATTGTCCATGTCCCAGTTGTGAGTTTATCTTATATTCTGTGGTGCTAGGCATGGTGCCCTGGGTCTTGCACATACAGGGCAAGCTCTCTATCACTGATCTACATCCCCAGCTCTACAACTTCTGTAAAGGTTCAATACACATGCATGTGACTCAGCAATTCTGCTCTAGGCCTTAACTCCAAGAATTGAAAGCATATGATCATATGAAGTTGTGTGTAAATATCCTCAAAGTTTGATTTTTTTCACAAAAAGCTAAATCTGGACTTGGAGGCTGTGCCTGTGATCTCACCATTCCAGATGTAAAGGTAGTGAGATCATAAGCATAAGTTCAGGATCCACCTGGGCTACATAGAGACTTTGTCTCAAGAACAAAGGAACAAACAAAAAAAAAAAAAAACCCAAACCTAAACAAGCAAACAAAATAAGCATGGCTTGAGTGGATAACATGTGGTGAACAGACCTAGAATGACACTGAACAATAAAAGGGAACAAAAACATTATGTGAAGTGACACAGCAAGTCACAAAAGATTCCATTTACATCAGCTTTAAGACAAGGCCCAGTACAGCAATAGAAATTACGTGGTTGCTTGAAGGAGCATTCAAGGCCGTGAATGTCAGTGAAAGGACTTTAGAAACATCTCTGGATTGAGTAGTTGAATGGTAAATTTAAAGAGACTTTTTTTCTTTGAGACAGGGTCTCTATTATGATTAGGGTCTGAAATTCCTCACACAGGTGCATGAGTTTGAACACTTGTTTCCTCCTGTACTAGGAGGCTGTAGAATCTTGTGGACTTAGGATTGTTATGAAGAAAGCCCACCTGCTATCTTTCTTCAACACTTGGCCATTTCTATTCCTGCTTCTCTGCTGTTTCAAAAAAATTATTTAGTCTTTTTATTTTATGTGTATGAGTGTTATGCCTGCATGTAGGTAAATATACCTATGTTGTGAAATACCCACAGAGGACAGAAGACACTGTCAGATGCCCTGGATTTATGGACAGTTGTGAGCTGCCGTGTGGGTGCTGAGATTTGAACCTGGGTATTCTGCAAGAGCAGTTTTCTTAACTGCTGAGCCATCTCTCCAGTCCCTCTCTGCCATTGTTTATAGCAATCTAGGGTGCCTTTGTGGAAGACCCAGTGCAGAGCAGTATCCAATCTTAGACTTTTAGCTTTCAAATTGAACTCAAAGAAACTATATTCTTTAGTAGGGGCAGCTTCTTACAGCAATAGATAGGCTGATACAGTCCTCTTAGAGCTTAGGACTGTGACAGCTTGTTTGCCTCAGTGAGAATATGCCACCTATGTACCAGATGGCAAAGTCTTCACCAGATACTAAATCAAGTGGCACCTTGACCAGGACATCCAGACTCCAGAACAGGTAGCAGTAAATGTCTGTTGTAGAAACCAGATAGCAGATAATACTTATTACAGCAACCTGAATGACCTAAGACATTGGACTTCTAGTGTCTTCTACTGACAGAATATCAAGATATAGGTGTCTGGTGACAAGTGGACAAGGGGTTCAGTCACTCTGTTTTGAGAAATTCTACCCAAAGAAACTTTCAAAGAACTGAATGTCTGGAAAGTGAAGGGAAGGAGTGAGCATATGGGAGAAGCTGACACTTGGAAGGAGACCTGGACCACAGAGGGTGTGGAGCAAGGCAGATATCCACTAGGAATCACCCACACACCCACCCACAGCTTCCTGGGTGATTTACTGTTCGTACGACCTGAGTGGATTCCTAGCAGGGTTATCAAGGAACAACATGCACGTGGTATTTTAAGTATCAGTTGAAGGGTCAGGTGTAGAGGGTGTGAATGCAAATGAGGAGCCATCCTGACTCCTCAGTGGGTGCATGGCCTGACCTAACCTACATGGCAGCTCACACCTCCAACTCACAGATGACTAGTTTTGTGAGTTGTCCTTGATCACAGAGAGTCACATTAGAAAATGTCATAACATAGCCCTGTTAAAGCTAAATAATGCCTATGTTTGAATGTATAAATCTATAACCTCAAAATTTGGGAGGTAGAAACAGGAGGGTAGAGAGTTCATAGATAGCCTGGGCTACATAATGAGACACTCCCTGCCCTCAAAAAGAAAAGCTGATTAATGGAAGTTGCTCAGATGTGCAGCAACTAATGAGTGGAGAAAGTATGGTGTGAGCACCCATGGGATGCCACTCTGCTGAAAAACCAAGCAAC
>NW_008327211.1:41717-44136 GCF_000622305.1 Nannospalax galili
AATTAATTTAAATTAATTAATTGAACTGCATTTAAATCACTGCACTGTATGCTGAGGGTATACTCAGTGGCAGAGTACTTGTCTTACAAACTGGACATTAATCCCTACTGCCACAAAACAATCCACACTAAAACTATTAAAGAAATGAGAGAACTATTAAAAGTCCCAAACATGGACTGGAGAGATGGCTCAGCAGTTAAGAACACTGGCTGTTCTTGCAAAACACTTAGGTGTGAATCCCAGCATCCACATGGCAGCTAACAACTTTAACTCCAGTTCTAGGGGATCCAACAGCCTCTTCCAGTGTATCCGACAGCTGGGAATGGTGGTGTACACCTTAATCCCAGTACTCGGGAGGCAGAGGGAGGTGGATCTCTGTGAGTTCAAGGCCAGCCTGGTCTACAAAGCAAGTTCGAGGTCAGCTGGGGCTACATGGAGACCCTGTCTCCAAAAGACCAAAAAAAAATTCAAGTTGGTGGAGACTTATGTTATCCTTGTCTTCTCCTGGTGGTTCAAGTGGACAGGGAAGGAATTTTCATCCTTTACCTCCAGACTCATGATTAAGTGCAGTGTACAAAAGAGGAATTTTCTTCTGGAAATCAGGTGCTCCAGCAGGTCTAGCTGACCAGAGTGGCTGGAGGAGTCCTGCATGGGATGAGGATTATAGCCTCTTTATTAAAAGATCATTTAAAAAAATTTATTTATTTACATTTTATGTATATGTTTTGGCTGCATATATCTGAGTGCACCCATGTGTGCAATGCCTGGGGAGGCCAGAAGAGGTTGTCAAATTCCCTGAAACTGGAGTTGTGGATGGTTAAAGAGACAGATTAAGCAAAATTTAACACCTTCCGAAAATAAGATAAAATATGAGAATTTGGGGCTGAGGGGAGAGAATAATATTTAGGAGCAACAATAAGTTGGTGGGAATTATCACCTGGATACCTTGGTAAGTGGGAGATGGTTGGGGTCGTGAGGTCACAGGGGCACTGTGAAATTCAAGATGCCACCCTGCTTGGACAAGCTTTCAGGGATCCTGGAGGCAGGAACTTCTCCTAAATACATGTGGACCTTCTGGACTCCCACCAGCCCTATAGCCAAGGAAGATGTCATGAGTGATCGTTTTCTGAGATATGTGATGATCGTGTGATTGTGATATTCACAGTGTCTGCAGATCAAGCAGTACTGAAGCAATGTCAAAAGACTTGCAGCTGAGACATCTTCCTGGGTCCTCTTCACACCCACTCCATCTGTTGGGTGGCCTAGAGACCAGGGTTCTGCATATATTATTAGTCCTGCTTCTTACAAAAATTGGACCAAGTTACCACTTTGGACAGAGATAATGAGTGGTAGATTGTTTTATTTATTTTGAGAATATGTGGATATGTAGTTAAACTGATCTGGAACTCTGATCCTCCTGATTTGATCCCTTCACTGTGGGAATTACAGGGATGTGCCAGACAAACAGCTGGAAAAAACATACAAATATAGTGGAAGAGGAGGACGAGGATGAGGAGGAGGCGGAGGAGGAGGAGGAGGAGGATGAGGACGAGGAGGAGGAGGAGGAGGAGAGAGTTGGAGTTACAGAGCAAAAGCAGAGTCACCAAAGCAGAGTAGAGAAGACTGACAAAAAGAGGAAAAGGAAAATTAAGGCAGGGGCTAAAAGTGTAGGAGAGTGGGCACAAGAGGATATTTAGGGAAATTTCTACAAGGAGATATAGATGAACAATTACCCAATGCATATTTATCCACATTTATCATATTGAAGACCCATAAGTCCAAGTGTTGAGGAGGATATGGAACAACTAAAAGTTGTGACTAGATGTGATGTAGTCATTTTGGAAGACAGATTGCCATTGTCTTTAATGGTTAAATGCACACATTTGTCAGAAGAAGATTCAGCAATTCCATAGTAGGTTTTTACCCAAAGAACTGAAAAGCATATGGTCATACAAGGCTATGTTAATGTCCGTAACAACTTGATTTAAAATAGCCTAGTGTCCGTGCATGTAATCCCAGCAGCATGTAAAATAGCAGATGTACAATTGCTAAGTGGACAAGGCAGATTGGGAACATACATATACTGGTGCTCTGCAATAAAAGAACAAAGTATTTACTGCTTGGATCTCAAAGGCATTATGTTCAATGACAGTGTAATGGTTATTTCTGTCAACCTGATACAAATTAGAATTATCCAGGAAGAGGGAACCTCAGCTGAGGAAATTCCTCCATCAAGTTGGCCTGTGGCCATGTCTGTAAGGCATTTTCTTAATTGCTGATTGATGTAGGAGGTCCCAGCCCACTGTGGGTATTGCCATCCCTGGACTGGTGGGACTGGGCTGTATAAGAAAAGTAGTTAAGGGCGGGAGAGATGGCTCAGTGCTTAAGAGCACTGACTGTTCTTGCAGAGGACCCATGT
>NW_008327211.1:44631-47326 GCF_000622305.1 Nannospalax galili
CCTCAGCGATGGACTGTCACTTGCAAGAGTAAGATAAACCAAAACATTTTCTAAACCATCTATTTTTAGTCACTGTTTTATCACAGCAATAGAAAGTACCTAGGAAAGATAGCTGCTTACCAAAGATTGCTTTTATAGGTGATGGCTGAAAGAGCTATAATTTTTCAAAATCATACACAGTTCGCAAATGCATTGTAGAAAGCTGTGCATGATGGCATGAGAGAACTTTTGGGATGGAAAAAGCATTCTAATATTTGAAGTGGAGCGTACATGTACCACTCAGAGTTACCAAATTATGTGGCAAAAATAGATGGTTTCAGTTATATGTAAATTATTACATAGTAAAGCTTCTGAAAAATAAGATCATTACTATATTACTCTTGCTTCCCTCTAATAGTCCCATTGGGCAGAGTCAAGCCACTTAGGGGAGAAGGGATATATTTAGGTTTATGGCTGTATAGGGTCTCAGTCTATTACAGCAGGGAAGATAGGGGAGCAAGAGGTTGTAGTAGGGGCTGCTCACATGAAGTGGACCAGGAAATAGAGAAAGCCAGACCAGAGTCGGGGGCTGGCATTATCTTCAAAGGCCTGTCCCTAGCCACCTAATTCTGCCTGTTAAATCCTACTTCCTAAAAGCCCCACAACCATCAAACTAGCCCTCCAGGCATAGACCAAGCAGTCAAACATAAGCCTGTGAGTTACATTTGAGATTCAAACCATAACAACTACTGGAAATCTAAAAAGTGCCCTTGAATGGTGAAGTGTCCTGAATGGCAGAAATGAAAACCACAGATCTCTGTTTGCAGCAGTGAGACTCAGATGCTCTCCTACCGTGCAATAAATTCTGGTCAGAAGACTCAAGAGTGCTTGGCATTGGTTCAAATTTGCTGGACAATCAAGGTCTCAAGAACTCCTAACACCAGACACCAATGCTGGTTCATGTCTCACAAGTGTGACTAATGAAATCCATGGATAACGGGTGAGCGAGAAAGTGAAAGAAGCTTATTGAACATCATGGGAAGAAGAGTTCCCTAGAGCAAGACCAATAGTAAAAGTGCTTTGACTCAGATCGAAACCAATGGTCAGGGGCTGAAAGGATGGCTTAGCAGTTAAGATCAGTGGTTTCTCTTCAAGAGAAACCCAGTTTGGTTCCCAGGAGCCCATATGAGAGTTAACAACTGTCTGAAACTCCAGTTCCAGGCGATATGATGTACCTCAGGGGCACTGCACATTGCATGCAGGTAAAATACACATTATATAACTAAAATTTTTGTCTTTTTGAGACAGGATCTCCCTGTAGCACCAACTGTCCTGGAACTCACTATGTAGACCAGGCTGGCCTCGAACTCACAAAGATCCCCCTGCCTCTGCCTCCCAAGTGCTGGGATTAAAGGTGTGTGCCATCACGCCTAGCATTATAACTAAATATTTTTTATAAATCAATGGTCACCAGGTCTCTTGCCTACAAGAAGAGTCCTAAGAATGGGTTTCTGAGGTCAGGCTCTTGATTGGGACTTAAGAAAGGACTTTTCAGAGGGGGACTGCAGGGTGAGCAGAAATGAGCTGGCAAACAGTACACTGTCAGTTGTCTGCCTCTGTGTTTTTTCTAGAAACCAGGATGACGTCAGCTACAGTTGGCAAATGGTTGTCAGCAAATGGCAAACATTCATCATTGGAAGCCTTCAGGGTCAGGGCTGTATCCAGACTGCCCAGTAGGGACTCTTTAAGTCCTAGCCTCAGCAGGAACTCAATACGTTCTGCCCAGCTGCTGAGCCAAAGCTTAACATTGTCCTTATGGTTCCTGCTGTGCCGGTTAGTTGTTGTCAACTTGACACAAACTAGAGTCACCTGGGTCAAGGGAACTTCAACTGAAGGATTTCCTATGGCAGTGTCTATGAGGCCTTTTCTTAACTTCTACTTGATGTAGGAAGGCCCAGCCCCCTGTGGGGGCCTAGGCTGGTGGACCTGGGCTATATAAGAAAAATAACTCCAAACTTAGGGGAAGCATTCTCCCATGATCTGTGCTTGAGATCCTGCCTCCAAGAGTTCCTGCCCTGACTTCCTAGATGATGAAATGTGAGATGATATAAACCCTTTCCTCCCTCAAGTGGCTTTGGGTCAGTGTTTTATCACAGCAATTGAAATCAAACAATAACACTTGGTGACCAGAACAGGAAACACAGGAGCCTTCACTTTCAACCCAAAGGTCATGGTGCCTTATGATTGGTGTCCAATGCAGTGGTTGAAAGGTGGAAATTTGTGCTGGAATATTGGTGCCCAAGGAGGACAAGTTCAACAGAGGATGGGGAAGCCCTAGAATATATAGGAGATGGGATAAACTCTTTTTTAATTATTTATTTATTTTAATTTTATGTGTATGAGTGTTATGCCTGCATGCGTGTAAGTGCACCTGTGCTAGGCAATGCCCATAGAGTACAAAAGGGGGCATCAGATCTCCTGGAACTGGAGTTATAAACTATTGTTAGCCACCACATGGGTACTGGGATTTGAGCCTGGGTCTTCTGCAATAACAGTTAATGCTCTTAACCACTGAACATCTCTCCAGCCCAGGATAAACTCTCTTAATGATAGAGAAAATGCTTCAGAGAAACAAAAGGGCAGGTTAAGCACAAATTGTGACCTTTATAAGTGACGTAAAATGCAAGAGACTTTGTATTCATGGGGTTGAATAGCT
>NW_008327211.1:49416-50745 GCF_000622305.1 Nannospalax galili
TTCAGAAAAACAATACTATAGGTCTTTAAGAGCCAGATTAATCCCAACTCAGTAATAGTAGGGGACTTAAATACCCCACTGTCTCCATTAGATAGGTCAACAGGGCAGACAGTTAAGAGAGTGATACCTGAATTAAATAATACCATATATCAAATTGACCTAACAGACATCTACTGAGTATTCCACCAAAGGACATAGTTTCTATTCAGTGCCCCATGGAAACTTCTCCAAAATTGACCACATACTTGGGTACAAAAAAAAACTAGAATGAGGTGAGCTTAAAACTTAGAGGTCCAGGCTGCATTCTCTGCTAAAGGGAGGGACACTAAAAACAGTGGATCTGATAATCCCTGCCTTGCAGAACACTGCTAGGCTGGTAGGAGGAAGCAGGCTGGACATAAAAGTGCAGGCTCCCTGCTCTGCGGGAAAGCGTCTTGGTCAACAACCCTTAGATCATCTCCTTGTCCTGAACAAATAACTCAGCTATCCCTGGCTAAGAAATTTCTAATTCGAAGTGCCTACATTAAAAAATCGGAAAGAACACAAATAAATGACTTAACATTGCAACTCAAGACACTTGAAAAGCAACAATAAATGAAGCCCAAGCCCCCAGAGAAGAAGAAATAACAAAAATCAGGGCAGAAATTATTGAAATCAAAACAAAGAACACAATACAAAGAATCAGTGAATCCAAGAGCTGGTTCTTTGAAGAGATAAACAAAATTGACAGACCGCTAGCTCAGTTAACAAAAACACAGAAAGAGAACCTCCAAATTAACAAAATCAGAGATGAAAGGGGAAACAGCACAACAGACACCAGAAAGATACGGATCATTATAAGGGAATACTTTAAAAACCTATGTGCTACTAAATTTGAAAGCGTAAAAGAAATGGACAGATATCTAAAGGCATGGGAACCACCACAACTAAACCAAGAAGAAATTAACACCTTAAACAGACCCATAACACAAAAAAGAAATTCAAAAACAAATACAAAAACTCCTGACTAAAAAAAGGCCAGGACCAGATGGATTTACAGCAGAATTCTATCAGACATTTAACGATCTACATCCAATACTACTTAATTTATTCAAAAAGATAGAAATGGAGGGAGAACTTCCAAATTCCTTCTATGCATCACTCTAATACCAAAGACAGGTAAAGATACAACAAAAAAGAGAAAACTATAGACCATATCCCTAATGAACATAGATGTCAAAATTCTCAACAAGATACTTGCAAACCACCTACAAACACACATCAAAAAAATCATCCACGATGATCAAGTTGGCTTTATCCCAGAGATGCAGGAATGGTTCAATATATGTA
>NW_008327211.1:50813-51377 GCF_000622305.1 Nannospalax galili
TCTCTATATATGTACTGAAGGCCTTTGACAACATTCAACATGCATTTATGTTCAATGTCCTAGAGGGGATTGGACTGGAGGGAACATACCTAAACATAATTAAAGGCATATATAACAAACCCACAGCGAACATAATTTTAAATGGAGAAAAACTGGAAGAATTCCCATTGAAATCAGGAACCAGAAGGGTTCCAAACAGCAGCAGCTTCCCCCCTCCCCAACAGGGACTTACAGACTTTGGAGCCCAAAAAAGGGAACTTAGCTGATAAGCACCTCGACCTTTGAAGTCAAGGGAAGCAAACTCTGCTGAGAAGCAGCCTGCCTTTCCTCTGACCTCCAAAGATAAGATAAGCAGATTCTACCTGATAACCAGAGATTTTAAAAGCTGTTTTTCTCTTATCTTAAGAGGGAAAAAGTAAACACTTCCAGACCCTAATCCTACCTGCTTTTCCTGCTTCCCCCTCCCTGATTTCTCCCCCCAAACATTCCCCCCTTCCACACCCTAAAGCCCCCATATATAAAGTCCAAGCTCACAACCCGTGGGCTGACATCTTTCCCTTCCCT
>NW_008327211.1:52960-54812 GCF_000622305.1 Nannospalax galili
CTAAATCCTTATACGTGTGTATGAATTCAGACATAACTGCAGAAACCAGGATAATGAAAAGGAACCAGAGAGGTAAAGGAAAAAAAGAACCTGAAAGAGAACAGTAGGAAACAGGTGTTAATAAGGGAGATATGGATAAAAACTGGCTTAGTTTAACAGAGGGGGGAGGGAAAGATATACAAGGAACCTAGGGGATAAAGGGAAAGAAGTAGCTCAAGAGAGGAAGGACAAGACAATGGAGGGGGGAGGGAAAGATATACAAGGAACCTAGGGGATAAAGGGAATGAAGGAGATCAAGAGAGGTAGGACCATAGGAGAAGGGTATTATTAAGGGAGAAAGATGAAAAATGGGGGCACATTATTTGGGGAAACCATGATAGGGGGATTAGACAATGCGAGAGATAAATAATGCCTAGCTAGTTTTAAAAACCAGAGAGAACCATATTAGCACAACAACCTACTGACAAATTATACATGCCAGATCAAGAAATATATGCCTAGGCAAGGTTACTCTGAGTACAATTGGTCGTTGCCCAAGATTTATCTACATGGCACACAGTGATTAAAAGTACCAGATTGGTGGATTCTTGGATGTTTAACAGACATACTTTGGTCTAATTTGGTCAGAGGGACATAAAGGACAATTTTTGCTCCTTGCTCTCCTAGGTCAACTAGGCCCAGGGGACTATGAGCATCTCTCAAAATGTCCTATAATTGTGGTGGGTCACCTGTCCTCTTGATCAAGGAGGCCAAGGAGACCCCACGAGATGGACTTGAACCAGTGTCCAGTCTACAAAGAGGAGGGTCAACACAGAGGCATCATTTCCTCCATGCTTCCAAGCGAAGCCAGCTATGGTCAAGTAAGACCTATGACTTATCTTCACATAGGTGGAACTGGTAAAAGAAAGGAGCCAGGGGCTCCTCCCAAGCCCATATGACCCCTGAGGAGCAGATCCTCAAATGGCCTTAAGAGTAAAAATAGTGGGTTTATTTGAGCTAACTCTATGGCCTTAAACAACCAAAAGGAAAGTATAACCAAAGATTAAAGGGGCCAATATAATTTTTTAAGAGTCCACATGTATAGCTAAAGGCTACATAGCAAGCAACAATGCCAGATAGAAAATACCATCTTTTGAGTTGTTGGCCAGGGTGGCCCAAGGGACTCCCAGATAGTAACCCAGCATAGAACTGGGAAAATGAACAGCAGACCCCAATCTTATCTAAAGGAATATTGACAACTGATTGCTGCTAGGTGAGGAACAGCTGACCTTCCTGAAACAAAGACCTCTAGATAGGCTGACTAGATCCACCTGATGGACTAGTGCGGAATAGCTGGGGGTTCTGACACGCAGCAGACAGTAGCAGGGATAACAGAGTATAAGGGCTCTAGTGGGGTAAGGGAGGCTATGGGAGTGTGCCATCTAGGAAGTAGGTGTACACTTGAATAAGATAGTTTGGGATGTTCTGTGTAATATACACAAACAAAAAAATCAACAAATTTTAAAAAATGAATTCTATTTGAGGAGGAAGCATAAAAATTTATGTCATGTTATTTAGTAGAGGTGATAAACATTACCATTGAAATCTACCTGATGACTTTATAGACATACACAGGTGCCAAGGATCCACGTGCAACCGATTATAACTAGTAATAATCAGATACATACAGATTAGAGATGCAAGCGCCAACATCTCAGTGTTAGTAGCAAAAACAATGAGTCTTTCTGCAAGAAACAATATATTCTAAAATGAAATGGAGATCTTTTTTAGAGGTTAAAAACTCATTCAACTTTATGTCTTACAAGGCTTATACTGAGTTCAATATTGTATAACTGTATTAATTCAACTGTGA